>NC_049988.1:21300849-21317121 GCF_000003815.2 Branchiostoma floridae
AGGGGTTCTTCAGTTGCTCTTTAAAACATGCTGGGGGTGGTCCGAGTAAAAGGGTGGGGCACTTATAGATCCGTTTTACAAAACTGGGGGGGGGGGGCAGGCATGAAGGGTGGGGCACTTATAGATCCGTCTACAAACGTGTGGGGGGGGCAGGCATGAAGGGTGGGGCACTTATAGATCCGTCTACAAACGTGTGGGGGGGGGCAGGCATGAAGGGTGGGGCACTTATAGATCCGTCTACAAACGTGTGGGGGGGGGGGCAGGCATGAAGGGTGGGGCACTTATAGATCCGTCTACAAACATGTGTGTGTGTGTGGGGAGGGGGCAGGCATGTAGGGTGGTCAGGTGGAAGAGTTGTGTTTTATAGATCCGTCTACATACAGTGTACATGGGTGGGCAGGCATGGAGAGTGGAGCAGGTGTATTTGATGTGATCTACCAAGAAAGCAAAAAGAACAAGAAATCACACTCATTCAAAATGGAAACTTTTGTCCACTCCCTCTGTGAACATAGCTTGGAATAGGCGTTACAAGCATAAAGTGGGCCAGAAATGTGTGGAGTGGAACCAACTCGGTTGGTGAGATCCACACCATCCAGCAGTATCGGTTTACAGCCTGCAAGTGTTTAAGTAGCAATGATCTTCACTAATACGGTCTGCACAGCTGTCAATCACAGGCATCACATGACCTGTGGGCATGCTCATTGGCCAGCAGATATGATGTCATAGATTCTGACTCTTACAAATTGCATTTCCTTTTTTTTATCAGTTGTTTGGCTACAGAAAAGCCTAGTTATAGACATTTTCGATAAGGCGTCAGAAGAATGACGGCTGAGACACAATGATTTACCGGCTTCGACCTTTTATTCAAAAGTATTCATCGGAATCAATAGTTATAGACATTTGTTTGACCCAAGGACCCCACAAAAACTGAGGCCACATTTGTCACATTTGAAGATAATGGACTTTCTACCAGATCTTTAGCAAGCTAATTTTGTTAACCTTTTACTTTTTGTCTCCACGTTTGTTTATTACAATACCCTCTAGTCATGGTTGCTAGAGGGTTGTTGCTAGTGAATTTTGAGAGACGGAATCTATGGCTTATATGAACTTACCAGGTTGGAAGAAGCTTCATTCATCATGATTTGGGGCTGGACATGCGAGGCTTATAGGATCAGGGAGGGGGGGCATTTAGGTGCCGATTTCTGCTCTGGGATTCCCACAGATTTGCCGTCCCTCGGATAGGACGTAAAATGGAGGTCCCGTGTCTGGGGAGAGCCACACCCCAGGCACGTTAAAGGACCCGTCACATGTGCGATAGTGCGGTGTGAGTGGTTCAAAACCTACAGTCCCTTGGCCGCACCTGGGGCAATTACTGTCGTATTGAGGTCACCTGAATAGCGCCACGCTCGCTCCAGATACTTGCGATTTAGCCCCGTCTATTGTTAGCTCCTTGCAATTCAGCCGCTGGCTGCCAAGAGAGAGTAATCAGCCCATACAATAACAATCCAATAACACAGCAACTGCAGTTCACATCCATCTGATAGGTGGTGCTGCTGCACATACATATATACAAACGTGTTTGATCACTATCCTAATATTTGGCCTCCTGGGATGGTTTTGAGGCGTTGAAAGAAAAAAGTGAAAATTTGTACGGAAACTTTGAACTGTTCATTAGATGCAGTTCTATAGGAAAAAAAATTAGACAAAATTGACATGGAAAATATAAGAAACATTTAAACCCCTCTGTCTATGAAGTCTTCCAAATTGAATGAAGGTGTTAGATTGTGATTTCGAAGTGTTTCATTGAAGAAGTCATCAACATAACTGTTTCACAAATTACTTCTTGTCATTAAATTTATGTAGTCTGTTGCGAACGAAAATTGATATGTTCCATGTAATACCATCATTCTTCTGTTCTAAACGAAGATTGATTTGTTAATATCGTTTTCCTGCTTTAAACAAAGATTGATATGTTAATACCAATCATTCGTCAAAACCCACCAGAGGTTACAGAGGTCACAGGTCAAACCCCAGCGGAGGTCACAGAGGTCATAGCGCGGTGGTCCCTCTAAAGGCACCATGTGTTTCGGTAATGGGGTCAGGTCTTCATAGACCAGAAACGGACAGGAGCATTTTCTGGTGCTGAGTGATATTGTTGGCTGTCAGTTTAATGGTAGACAGTAGTGGCAAAAATGGCTGATTTTTGTTCATCATTTCTCACACACAATCATGTCGCCTCTATAACAGTAAGTTAGACACACTGGCAGCGAGCACGTTGGTGGTCTGACTGGCTGAAATATGCCATGGTTGTGAGTAAATGGGTTAGCAAGTTAGAACATAGTGATCACAGTCTGTATCTGTATCTATATAGCCGGTATAACCGCCCTTCGGCGTAACACACCAGCTTCGCAGGCACGCGGTGCGTTATATTACATGTACACTGAATGATCCGTCACACCTAACTTTTGCACAGTCTGGCTGAAGATATTGTGTCAATGGGTCAGATGTCGATGTACCAGCTCATTTCTGGTGTTGGGTGGAATGGATGGTTGTCAGTTTTACAGTGGACAGAAGGCGTGGGAAATGGCCTCCGTCGGTGACCTACAGCGACCCTTGTGCACGGACGGGTCTTTCGCAAACCGTGACAGACGACGACTGTTGGTGAAATTGAGGTCGCGACGTCCGAACATAAAGTGGTCGAATATATATGTCAGACTGCGATGGTGTATAAGGATTCTTCTTTTCCTCAAATGGGAAGAAAAGTTGAAAAACAGCCTTTTCTGTTGATGTAGAATCTGGTCTTTTCCAAACCATAACAAACGACGACTGTTGGTGAAATTGAGGTCGCTATGTCCAAACATAGAGTGGTAGAATTGATATGTCACTTTGTGACAGTCAAAGGACAGGATTCACTCATTCTTCTTGTCTGACTGAAGAATTTAGTTAAGAAGAAACCTATTTCTTGGCAGAATGGGTAGCACAGATAAAGTATAACAAATAACAACTGTCAGTGAAATTTTGGAGGAGGCATCCAAACATTGAGTGGTAGAATTTGTGTGTCACTCTGGGACAGTCAAAGGACTGAATTCACTGTTTCTTCTAGTCTGATTTAAGAAAGTTGAGAAGAAACCCATTTCTTGGCTGAATAGATAAATGTGTCTGCAAAGAAACTGTGAAAGGACCAGTGTCTGTAAAATTTAGGTCGTGACGGCCAAACATCAAGTGGTAGAATTTACATATCTCTCCATGACAGTTAAAGCACTTACAGTTAAGACAGTTAAGATTCTTGTACATTTAGATGGAAAAAAAAAACTTGAAAAACAGCCGTTTTTGTTGACAAAGGATCCAGTCTTTTGCAAACTGTAACAAATGATGACTGTCAGTAAAATTGAGGTCAGGATGTCCGAACATCAAGTGGAACAATTTATATGTCACTGTGTGACAGTCAGTGTACTGGATTCACTGATTCTTCTTGCCCTACTGAAAAAAGAGAAGCAACCCATTTCTTAGATGAATAGATACTGCAAAAAAAAACTGTAACAAATGATAACTGGTCGTAGAATTGAGGTCAGACGTCCAAACATCAAGTGGTCGAATATATGTGTCAGACTGTGACAAATAAAGGACTGAATTCACTGATTCTTCTTTCCAGAAATGGGAAAAAAGTTGGAAAACAACCTTTTTCGTTTATGCAGAATCTGGTCTTCTGCAAACTGTAACAAATCATGACTGTCAGAAAAATTGAGGCCACTACCGCCAAACAGTTAAAGTGATAGAAAGTATATGTCATGTTGTTCTCTGGCATTTTGAGAACTGGATTCATTCATTCTTTGTCTCACTGAAATAATTTAGAAGCAGCCCATTTCTTGCCAGAATAGATAGTGCAAACAAAGTGTAACAAACGACAACTGTCGGTGAAATTGAGGTCATGATGGCCGAACATTAAGTGGCACAGTTTGTATGTCAGACTGTGACAGTGTGCGGACTGAATAAGAGGATCAGAAAGTGAAAACATCAAAATCAGCCAATTTGGGTAATTTCCATTGCTCAACATCTTACTGTTGAAGTGTTTGACTGTCCAGTGTAAGGATGACAAGTCAGAGTTCTTCCTGTTACAGTTATACTCTTCACTTTGAGTTTGGCTCTTTTTCAGATCATTTTTTCCAGTTTTTACTGTCACTGATAAACAACCAGAGCTCCAGTGTTGGAAACAGAGTTTATTTCAAACCCGCTTTATTTACTCCACACAAGATTAATGCCCACAGACTTTACCTCTGCACCTTTGTAATGAAGTCTTGGCACTTAATCCACTCCATCCAGCCTCAGAACAGGTTTTACGGCTCATTCCTGATCATGTGTTTGACAGAGATCGCTTCGTTGTACCTTGTTACCTTTTACAATCCTTCTCTACTGCCCCAGTTAATATCTACAGACCCAGTACATCATAATTTCAACTGTGGAACAAGTTTTTACAACCTTTGTGAGATCATATTCCTGTAAGTGTTTACAGCAGACGATAGATCACAGCCCTGTTACAATTATAGTTGGATATGGTTTCAATATTTTCTACAGCTTGAGTTAATATGTTCTAACCCAATATGTCAGAATTTCACCTGGTCCAGTTGAGTTAAGTTTTTACGATCTTAGTGACATCATATCCCTCTAATGTTAAGGTTTTACAGCAGACGATAGATCATAGCCTTGTTACAATTCTAGTTGGATATGGTTTCAATATTTTCTACAGCTTGACCCAATATGTCAGAATTTTACCAGTTGAGTAAGTTTTAACGATCTTTGTGACATCATAGTTGGATATGGTTTCAATATTTTCTACAACTACAGTTGATATGTTCTAACCCAATATGCCAGAATTTCACCAGGTAAGTTTTTTACGATCTTTGTGATCCCCTGTAATGTTAAGGTTTTACAGCAGACGATAGATCATAGCCTTGAATGTTACAATTATCGTTGGATATGGTTTCAATATTTTCTACAGCTTTAGTTAATATAATCCGACCCAATATGTCAGAATTTCAACAGTTGAGTAAGTTTTACAATTTCAGTTAGACCATAACCCCGTCATACAGATGAATATGTCTCCCTTTTTTAAAGTTCTTCATTTGGATGTCATTAGTGATTCTGATATGTCTGCAGCCCACTTAGTTATTTAGCACAAGTTTCTTTTACAAGCCTTTTCCAACTTTGTGTGTTTATGGAGATCACATCCTTAGTGATGTATCATTAGATGTTGCATTGTTAGGAGCATAGCTGCAGAGTTTTCTGGCCTATGGATACTAAATATATATGAAGATCTTAATAAACAAATAAACAGACAGACAGACAAGCAACACCATTTTTTTTAGTACATAGAACATTTTGCAAATTGGTGTAAGAAACAAGATGATGACTTGTTCCAGCCTAAGATTAGAATGTACAATCATGTAGAGGTTTGGTCAGTTGCTTGTTCAAAGCAAACATATAATACTCGTACTGTGCATCATATACTGTAAGTTACAGTAACTAACATATTTTGTTAACTACAGTAAATATACAATCATACTGTACACCATATAAGGTAGCAATCAGTTCAGTTCTGAAAACTGAAAACACTATGAAACTTAATATTACATCTTTTAATGTAGACACTGTCAACATACATGTAGTACAGATATCTGTCCATGTGTAATATAACTTTGACAAGGTAACGTTACTTTTATTTTATAGACCACATAACTTCTGACTTTGCTCAGTAACAAATGTGATAGATGTCTCCTCGGTATCAGTGTGCTTTCATCAAGAACTCATTTGCATATCAGTGTGCTTTCATCAAGAACTCATTTGCATGTTGAGGCATGTTTTTGTTTCCCCAATCATGTCGATCAGAGTGCCTGCTGAGATGTGGTTGATATGTGTCGTTTCAAATGGCATCCTGTATGGAGTAATCTACTGTACGTGGAGATGGGAGGGGTGATAGTCGTCCCAGGAGAAAGGGGCTCATAATTTGATACAAATTTATTGGTTCTCGGATTTCGAATAATGATGCTGAACCGCAAAGTCAGTATGAAAATCTTTACTATAATTAGAAACCCTGCAGGAAAGGTACAACGAACATGTGACTAGAGTTTGGTAACTTACAACTTGACATGATCTAGACATCTGGTTGTCTACCTAGATATATACAAAGATGTGAGCTGTACATATCTGTCCCTGGATGAAGATTGTACTTCGTACATGTAAGGGTTGGCTTGTGTGTGCTAGACAAGGAGGAGGAGAACTCTCCAGTCCCATAAAGCACCTACTAGTACTTCCACAGTCTGTTATTGTAACTACATTAGATCTGGGAATGTTTCAAGGGGTACTGTATTGACAAATGTTGTCGTATAGCCTGTCCTGTGTGTAGATAATTTTCAGTCCTGTAGAATCTGATGAAGTTCTTGATATCTGGGACCTCTGCCTTAGGTCTGCGAATGTTTCAGCTTGTACTTTGTTGACGCATGTTGTCGTAAAACCTGTCCTATGTGTAGATAATGTTGTGTACCAGTCCTGTAGATGAAGTTGTTGATATCTGGGACCTCTACATGTACCTTAGATCTGTGAATGTTTCAGTACTTTGTTGTAGAATGTGGTCATAAAACCCGTCCTGTGTGTAGATAATTTTCTGTACTGTAGATGAGAGTTGTTGATATCTGGGGCCTCGACCTTACATCTGTGAATGTTTCAGTTTCTACTTTATTGAAGAATGTTGTCGTAAAATCTGTCCTTTGTGTAGATAATTTTCTGTACTATAGATGAGAGTTGTTGATATCTGGGACCTCTACCTTACCTGAGATCTGGGGATGTTTCAGCTTGTACTTTATTGAAGAATGTTGTGGTAAAACCTGTCCTGTGTGTAGATAATGTTGTGTACCAGTCCTTTAGATGAAATTGTTGATATCTTGGACCGCTACCTTGGATCTGCGAATGTTTCAGTACTTTGTTGTAGAATGTCCTCATAAAGCCAGTCCTTTGTGTAGATAATTTTGTGTACTGTAGATGTTGGCTGTTGATATCTGTACCCCTGAGAGACACCCATGTGATAAGGGCATTTTTATGGTAGGAACTACGACCGGATGATGATGATAGCAGGAACATGAGATACAGAGTAATGAGAATAGGCACTACCCGACCTTCACATCGACCTTTCTGGTGTTTTATGTCAGTAGAGTTGAGTGCTGCAGTGCAAAGGTGCTGTGTAGAAACTTCACTTCGCTGTTGGTAACATTTGTCAAGAAAGTCATGAATATAGAAGGTTATATTTACCTTTGCCAAGAATCCAGGTTATATTTTGGGCAGCGTGTGTTTTTGTGTGTGTGAGAGTAGGTCTTGATGAGACCTGGAAATGATAAGATTTATCTTACAAAGTCATGACGGGAGAATGGAATGGGGTTTCTTAAACACTTCACAACAGTCTTTAAAGAAAGATGCCATGAAAGAAACATGGGACCTGCTTACGCAGCATCACGAGTAGGCCTTGAACTTAAAGATGATCTCCTTAATACAAAGTCTTGAATAAGACTTGACATGAAGGAGACTTGAGGGGGCCTTCTTAAACAAAGTCTTCAGGAGGGAGGCCATGAATGACGTAGGAATGTGCCATGAGGAGGCCTTGAACTTAAAGATAATTAGGATTTGTGATCTCCTTACACAAATTCTTGTTTAAGACTTGAAGGAGACTTTAAGGGGCCTCATTGAGTAAAGTCTTAAGGAAGGAGACCATGAATTATGGCGAGGTGTGACCTTGAAGATGATTAGGATTTGGAATCTCCTCACATGAAGGAGAAGATCTTGAATGATGTTGGACCTTGGCTTATACAAAGTCTTGAGAGAGTCTGAAGGTAAATTATGGAGTAGAACCTCCTTATACAAACTCTTGAGGAAGCTTTGATAATTACTATGTTTGACCTCCTTATACAGAGTCTTGAATGAAACATAACCATGAAAGGAGACTTGAAGGGGCCTCCTTAAGTAAAGTCTTAAGGAAGGAGCTGGCAGAATCGTGTGCCTCAGTAGTTAAGACACACTATACACTAGGTAGAAGCTCTTGACGACAACTTAAATCAGGAAATTTTTTTATGAAAAGCGAGAGGCGAGCCCTGCTTCAGTTGGCGGATGTCGCTCAGTGAGGCCAAAGGTCGCTTCATTCAGCGAAATTCCATACGATTGCTCTACTAGCAATCCTAACATTAACATCACGAGTAGGCCTTGAACTTGACAATAATTAGGATCTAGGATCTCCTTACATCAAGACTGAGGGGGTCTTGAATGACGTTGGACCTTGGCTCATTCAAAGTCTTGAGAGAGTCTGAAGGTAAATTATGGAGTAGGGCCTCCTTACACAAACTCTTGAGGAAGCTTTAATGATAATGATGGTTCACCTCCTTACACAAAGTCAGGAATAAGACTTGATCGTAAAGGAAGACTTGAAGGGGCCTTTACTAAGTCTTAAGGAATTAAGGAAGCCATGAATTATAATCAAGATGTGTGACCTCCTTCATTACACAAGGTCATGAGGAGACCTTGAACTTGACAATAATTAGGATTTGGAATCTCCTCTAAGGTCTCTTCAGTGTCTCTGACGAAAGGTAACGGACGTTATCTGAAACATCTGACCATTTCCAGCATCATATCCAGTTGCTTGAGTAACAACTACTGCTGTTTCTTCGGTGTATCTTACTAATAATAAGTATATTCTGGATGTCTAACCTTCATTGACGCTCCTTACACAAAGTCTTGAGGTTTTGAATGCTGTTGGACCTTGGAATTGGCTTACACCAAGTCTTCAGGAAGTCTTGGAGGAAAATCAGGTCGTTGGCCCAGCTTAGATTGGCCTGCCAGATATCCTCTCGTCTCCGAGCTGCAGCGTTTATAATAAGTTATTACCAACTTTATGGCCCGCTTAACCAAAGCGATGGACTGAGACTTGATATATAAAGGTTTCCCTGGTAATTTGTGTGAGTCTTTGAAGGCAAATCTGCGCACAGGGAATAGCGATGGCCTGAGACCTGATATACAAGGGTTTCTTCTGTAATTTGTGTGAAGCTTTGAAGGGAAATCTGCACAGAGGGAATAAAACATGGTGGGGTCACAGCTGGGATATAACAGGACTAAAGGATTTCCTGGGTTCTACATAAATCTGAAGAGTTCGTCTCATTCAGATTCAAGTCTCAAACTCAGGACTGAGGAATGGGTGGGAAGTTCCTACCTTCTACTTGCTTCAAGTTTGTAGCTCTCTGTAGTTTTGTTTCCATACTCACTCACTCTCTGGTTTAACGACTGTTGTTCCCATCCTGTGGGGGTTAGACGTGCTTGCACATAGATGAGGGGGCTTGATGGCAGCTCTCCAGCATCCTCTATCATTTGGGTTGACACTGTGTAGGTTGAGGAAGTGTACAGTATGTCTTGCCTTATGTTGTCTGTCCATCTCTTTCATGGTCGTCCTCGAGGGTTCTTTCTCTCAATGCGTCTTTCTATGATCTTCCTGGGCTACTTCTCCTCTTCCATTCTTTGGATGTGGCCGTACCTGCACTGTCTATTGAACCTCACTGTGTCCTGTACACAGTGAGCCCATGCCTGGTTCTTTGTAGCCATGAACTTTTGAGATGATCCATACTAAGAAATAAATCACCCTTTGTAACCATAGACTTTTGAGATGATCCGTACTGAAAAATAAATCATCCTTTATAACCATAAACTTTTGAGATGATCCATACTAAGAAATAGATTACTCTTTGTAACCCTAAACGTTTGAGATGATCCATACTAAGAAATAAATCACCCTTTGTAACTATTATCTTTTGAGATGATCCTGACTAAAAATAAGTCATCCTTAAAGTAAGTAACCGTGATTTTGAACTGACCTGTGAGCCTTACACAGCGCAAACAGCACGCACCAATAATCTCCATGCCCCAGCCCACTGTCCCTAAGCTGCCCAGGTCCGTAAATCCGCCATGAAAAATCTACCGTATCGGGGAAAACAACAGTAAGTCTGCAGCAGTAAAGACTTCCTATCCTTTCTAACCTTCCTGATCGCACCGTCAAACAAACGGCAAAACCGTGACCCGACAAACGTTCTGCAAGGATGGAACTTGTTTATCAACTTTAACATTGAGCTCAGGGAATTCAGATGTGTATTACCATTGAAAACTATACATTCTGGTGGTGCAAATCCATAAAAGTTTTTCTGTCTTCCCAACACATTGATCCTTGCAAACCTTGGACTTTGAATGGCCTACCATGGACCAAAGTCCTCTTTTCAATGACAGTAAGTCCAATGGTCTGAAATGGACTTACTCAGGGAGGACTGAAGATTGACTTACTGGCTAAATTGGTGTAAAGGACTTACTCTGGATAATAGTCCCAAAACTAACACCAACAGTTTTCAAACATGGCAAAATGGGGTGGACTTACCGTGGGAGTAACTCCCCCTCTGACACAAATAAGACCACCTTCAGTCTACATTCATCCTTGTTTAGGTCCCAGGTTTGCAAAAAAGTCTTCAGATGTACTTCTGACTAACTTTTGTATGCATGAAAATTGATGTCTCTGCACAGCTGAAACATCTATGGATAACACCCTTTACTTTTGTTGGCTGAAAACACAGTCGATCTGTTGCAGCAATGACTTCCTCCTGCCTAGTGCTGGGTACCGGTACAGAAAATTCAGGTCCAGGTCCGGTACAGGTCCAAAGGATCAGGTCCAGGTCCGGACCTGAACCTGGACCTGATTCAGTATGACTCATACCAATGGTCCATTTCACTACAAAAAAATCTGTTTGGTGGAGTAATAGACTTGCACTGGTGTTTTAAAATCCTACAACGCCAACTGCACCTGTACGGTTGACTGTAAAACTTAGTAGAAATTATTATAAACTCTACTCTACTTCACTCTTGTCATTTTCTTCCAACTGCAAGCGCCAAAATGTGAATGCCTGATAAAATAATATGTTGATTTTCTACTCGGTCCAACATCCGGTTCACCTAATTTTTTCAGGTCCGTTTTTTCTGGACCGGTCCAATAAGAAAAAACGGTTTTGAACCGGTACGCTGTACCGATAACCAGCCCTGCTCCTGCCCCTTACCAGTTGATCTGTGGCAAAGCGATAACTTGCTACTGCCCCTAACCTTTACCAATTGCACCATCAACCAAACTAACAGCAAGGCTGTGATCAAAGTCACTTGAAAAACATCCCCAAATATCAAGTCTAAATGTTGAGCTCAGCGAATTCTGAAGTATAGAAATGGAAACGAAAGCATGCATTTTGGTGGTGCAAACCCATAAAAGTTTTGCTGTTTTTTTTCCACACATTGATGTTCTTCTACCTCGGACTGAGTTTGAAACTGAGTTTGAGACTGAATTGATGTGTGTGCGCTGCCTAAACACCCATGGATAACACAGAACACAGCTGATCTGTGCCCCCAACCTTTCCCGATCGCACCATCAGCCAAACTAACGGCCAAGCCGTGATCAAACTGACCCGGCAAACATTCCGCAAGGCCGAAACTAAATGTCACCATCAGTGTTAAACCCGGCGTGTTCTGAAGTGTAAAACCCGGAACGAAACGATCCATTTCCGTGGTGCGTAACTGTAAAATGTTCCCTGTTGTTGTCTCACCTTTATACTCCGCTCCATCCGGTTGACTTTTGTGAAAATTGATCCCTAGTGTCTGGTTAAATGCCCGTGGAGAGAGGAAAGGACGGAAAAAGTCAATCGTCACAGAGGGGAAAGGCTAGTGATGATAGATAAGTCTCTGCCACTCCTGTTTTCATATGACATTTATCAGGTGGGTGATAGCTTGAGCAGCATGTGCCAATGTCAAAGTGGGAAAATGCTGGTACATGTAACTCCTAACAACCCAGTTTCTCAAACTGTTAATGCAGAAACTTTAATGTTCGTGGTTTTCACGGCGACCCCTTCACCGCGAAAACTACTGTGAACATTTTTCCATGGCAGTAAGAGACTAGAGTGCATGGTGCTACCGCGAGCTTAAAACCACCGCAAAAAGTCACTTTTCCCGCTACCACGAAATTAAATCCCCACGAACTTAGATTCATTAACAGTACCAAGAGGTATTCTTGTTTATTATAATGAGTTCGAGTTCTGGCTGTTTTCGTTCACCCGTCTTACGTGCTAGTGGAAATGGTCACAATCATTACACTCGTAAGTCTTTTGTTAATTGTACTTATCAAAATCTTGGGGAACTTTCACGATACGATGAACCAGTAAATACTGTTACGTCTGAGCGTCTGTCTTCTCAGTGGACTATTAGCTTTACAGTGAACTGAACAGGTTCGAGATCACCTTCCATTCTCTCTAAGTGCTTGGATTGACGTATAGCGTATGTTAGTTAAGAGTCTCAAGTTCACCAGGGACAGGGGCTTGTTGGCGATGGACTGAAGCCAAGGTCTGACCTCCTATTACAAAAATAGTCTCTTAAAACACCAGGGAGGGCCTGAAGTGGTCCGAAAAAGCGGCTGTCTGTCAGTGTAAGAGAGAGAAGTAGTTATGTGACTGTGTGAGAGCTTGGCTGTGGCTCAAGAGGTTTGTTTATACAGCTCTGACTCTGTGGTGTTCAGAGAAAGTCAGGAAGTGTAGTTTGGAAAGTTAATGTAGATAGAAAAGTGGTGTGTTCCTGACGTCACTGCTGGAGATAGAAGAGTCATTCATTCTCTGAACAAGGCTGACGGAGTTCGGCCGAAAATTTAGAGGGTTAAGTCCCTATTGTAGTGTTAATTCCAGTGTCTGGAGTAAAGTGTTAGCATTTTTATATTATGGATAGAAAGCATTTTTGTGCTGCATTGGGACAGAATAAAGAAGAATAAAAGAACAGGATTTTTTGTGGATTGATAAGTTTTTTTCACTGGAGCCTCTAAGTCTAAGTAAGATCAATTTTTGTGGCCAAGTTTGCAATCAGAATGTACAAAAAAGCAACGCTTTTCCTGAACTCTGCTATTCCAGGGATGAAAATCTCTGCCTGAAGTTTTACGGCGACCTTTGTGGTACAGGAATGACGGAGAGTTTCACGAGTGAGTGGTGCTCGGCTGAGCTATGGGAGGGGTGCAGAGGGCTTTCCTGTGCGTGACAGTCTCGGGACAAACTCCTGAAGTGCATTAGTGGTAGAGTTAATCATTCACTCACTCTCTTGCTCGCTCTCAATCAACTCATGCTAGTGTCCAGTGTACTTGAGTTATGGGAGAGCAAGAAAGTCATAGCCATACGTGACAGTCTTGTGGTAGACCTGGTGACCAACATTCACTCGCTCCCACCACACATGCAGGTGTCTAGGCCATACGTGACAGTCTTGTGGTAGACCTCCTTGAAACTGTGTGATCATTCGTTCACTCGCTCGCACAACAAATGCTAGCGTCTACTAGTAGACTTCTTGAGTTATGAGAGCACTGCTGAAGTCAAAGCCATACGTGACAATCTTGTGGTAGTCACCCTGGAGTTAATCATTCACTGATCACTCTCTCTCTCTCAATCAACTCATGCTAGTGTCCAGTGTACTTGAGTTATGAGAGAGCAAAAAAGTCATAAAAATACGTGACAATTTTGTGGTAGTCGACCCGGAGTTCATCATTCTTTCACATGCTCACTCGCCCAACACATACTAGTGTCAGGTGTACTTGAGTTATGACAGCACTACAGAAGTCATAGTCATACGTGACAATCTTGTGGTAGACCTGGTGACCAACATTCACTCGCTCGCACCACACATGCAGGTGTCTAGGCCAGACGTGACAGTCTTGTGGTAGACATCCTTGAAACTGTGATCATTCGTTCACTCGCATAACAAATGCTAGCGTCTAGACTTCTTTGAGTTATGAGAGCACTACGGAAGTCAAAGCCATACGTGACAATTTTAAGACTCACTCCTCGAGAGCTCTAGTGCTAGTCTTCTTGGAGTTAATCAATAGCTCACTCGTTCACTCTATGAACAATCAGTTGTCATATTTAGACACAGGTTATTTGCGCCAGTCTACTTGAGTTATGACAGCACTACGGAAGTCATAGCCATATGTGACAATCTTGTGGTAGACCTGGTGACCAACATTCACTCTCTCGCTCAACATATGCAAGTGTCTAGAGGTGACAAACTCTTTGAGATCACTAGCGGTAGTCTTCTTGGAGTTGATCATTCATTCCCTGGTTCACTTTATCAACAACTCCAGTCGTGCCGCAGTTATCACATTTACACAGGTGTACAGTCAGGTTATTTGCGCCAGTCTACTTGAGTTATGTGGTGACTACAGAAGTCACCATTATACGTGAGAATTTTGAGGCAAACTCCTGGAGAGTGTTAGTGGTGGATGGAAGGGTATGCACTGTTGAGTTAGTTCATCAGTTATTCTCTCACTCACTTCATCAACAGCTCCAGTTGTGCAGTGGTTGTCATATTTACATACAGGGTTCATACGCTAGCGTTGGGCATGTCTGATTGAGTTATTAGGTGGCTATAGGAGTCGCTGTTATACGTGACAATTTCCAGTAGAACTCCCCAAGTGCACTGGGGGGGAACTTACAAACGTGCCGTGGGGTTCATCCTCTATAAAGTCGATCATTTACACACTTGCTCCATCAACAACTCGAGGGTCAAGTTTCATGTTTGTATGCCAAGGTCACAGTTCCAAACCGGCACTGGTGGGGCTGTTTGCGGGAGACAAGATCATGTTACAAAAGTGTCGATGAAGGTTAGAAATCCAAGTAATCAGGTATGCCAGATGGTAGATACTCAAGCAACTAGGTATGATTTTGGAAATGGTCATACATTTCAAATAGCATGTCATCTTTTGCCAGTGTCACTGAGTGATAAAAGATAATGGCGATAACAGATAAAAGTTGACAACAAAACACACAAAATCTGAAAAAAGGTCCTGAGCATAAGATTTGTACATTTTGTGTTTTAATTTTTCTTGATGTGAACCTTTTATTGTTTCCGCAAACAGCCAAAACTTTAAAGCTGAGTCTTCCACATGTTTTCTTGATATTTCCAACATTCTGACACCTAGACGATTCGTTAGCCCTGACGTTAATGAACTTAGCATGACTCCATGTTTTGTGCCTAGGGTTTTCCTCATCGCTAATTGTACTTTCCTTATTACTTCCCTGTGTGTTTACAAGCAAGGTACAGATTTGTCATGTCACATATATATAACGTTTATTGATCGTTTCAACAACCTGTAAATACATCGCAGCACCCTAAGGCGCTGAATTGCGTATTTAGGCATTAACACATTATGTAACATGTGGGGCTGTCACAAACATACAGGGTTAAAGATTCACCAAGTTAGTTGCCATTGATATCAGGACACAGGAGTCCAAAAGGTAGTCGTGATCTAGAATAAAAATAGAAAGAAATGCTAAGAGGAGGCTTTAAATCAAACAGTAACAGTATTCAATCCAACCTCCAAGCAAATTACAAGTAGTTTCACTTTTAAATTAATATCAGGTCACAGGAGACCATTAAAGTCACAAAATGTGCAATCAAACAGAGCAATTAAAGAAGATTTTGATCCACTCACACCGGGAAGGACCTCTACTTATTTGTGGTGGGTTCTTAAATGTTCTCGAGGTGTGGCTCTCCTCAAACACTGACCTCTGTTTAGTATCTTATCCAAAGGACATTCTTTGTAAGACAGGGAACAACAGACGCTAAACCAGATAGTGATAGTGAGTGACTGAGCGATTCCTAACTAAGAAGAACTTTATTGCTCGACATTTGTACATGGTACAATGTATGGCAACGACTGTTACACAAAGTACAAAATAGGTGTATAGAATAAGACTTAATATCCTAATTAACATAACAATAAGGGCTAACACAAGTCTTTGATATAGTGTTACAATCGAGTTGGGCTATACATGAGTTTCATTACTCTTTTTAACAACAAAGCAGTCCTTGATATATTTGCCTATCTTTGCATAATGGGAGTTGTGGCATCCAAAGATATATACAAATCTGTCTTTAGCATCGAGTCTCTTGAAATCTGCTGTACTGGATTTGAGAAAATTAATGTGAATAGCTCATTACGTAAAATAGCATATCTAGAACATTCCATTAAAAAGTGAAATTCATCTAACTGAAGCTAGGTTAAGTGAGAGAATTTGTGTTAAGTGCCTTTCCCGAGGGCACAAGGTCAGAGCATATCAGGGGACTCCAACCCAGGACCACAGGGCTTTGAGACAAGCACCCTTCTGTAAGGCAATGTGATGTCATGACTCCATGTTATAACAT
>NC_049988.1:21317221-21330190 GCF_000003815.2 Branchiostoma floridae
ATAACACTGTCACTGCAATGCCATTGTCTCTGCATACGAGGGGCACGTCCAGCACGACCCGGTAGGTTACCATGGAAAGCTGTTGCCATAGAATTGTGTTACCATAGAAATGTGTCACCATAGAAACAGATTGATGTTTGTTCCCACAGCAAAGCTCGAACCACTCGATGGAAACCTGTTGCCATAGAAATGTGTCGCCATAGAAACATGTCGCCATAGAAGAATGTTTCAATAGAAAATATTGATGTTGGGGATGGATGCTTCGGAACATTCCATTCTCCACTGCGGGGGTGTCAGTAAACATGTGTAATGTTTGTTCCCACAGCAAAGCTCGAACCACTCCATGCTGGGGGTGCATGCTTCGGCACATTCCATTATCCACTACGGGAAGATCGCCAGGAAACACGGCCTCATCGGGACATGTCTGGACTCATTGAGCAGGTCAGTGTTTGTCTGCACTTCTATAAGAGCCTGCCAGAGGGCAGTGCTGCACTGCAATATAGCTTTTCGAGGCTTGCCACTTTAAAGAGTTGGGCCATTTTAATGCTGATGCTTGTTATTGGTTTACACATTTTTCAAGGTTACAAAAAATTTTGTCTGTTGTCTTATTTTATACTCTAATCTTATACTGTTGTTTGTATTCTTGGTACTTAGAATTAGATATTCTGGTTGCCTAGTTACCTTAGCAGCCTTTCCTTTGTCTTCTTATTGCCTGGACTCTATTTATTCATTATACATGCCTTTTCTATGCTCTATTGTTGCCAGGATCCACACCATCCCCAGTGTTCTATGTTCTGTTGTTGCCTGGTTACTTGACTGTTGTTCTATTGTTGCCAGGATCCACACCATCCCCAGTGTTCCCATCGTCGACTGCTTCCAGAAGATTCGCCAACAGGTCAAGTGCTACCTGCAGATGTCAGGCGTCATGGGTCGCAATGAGTGCATGCAGGTAGGTCACATGTCAGAGTTCAGGCTCAAAGGGAGTTCATGTTGCTGTCCAGAGTGAATGAGTGAGTGAATGAGAAAGTGAGTTAGTGAGTGAGGTAGTTTAATTTTTCCCCAGTGACTGAAGCATTTTGAATCTTGTATATATTGGCCCTATGGCTACTGTGGCTGCTTTCTTCAAGTGCCTTGAGTGTGGACTCCCTACAGGTTTGACTGCAGTGCTGGAGAGAGCCCATTTCTTCACCATTCTCTATGAGCTGCCACCGCTATTGGTGTCAAAGTGATGACCCTTACTTTACTGTGATATTTTCTCCCAGTCCTTTGAGTGTTGCCCACAGACAGTACTGTACTGCAGAGAGGGACTCCATTTCCTCACCATTTCCTGGTGCCATGCTCGCTGATAGCCGCGTATTAATGTTACCAGAATGGAAGGGGTTGTTATAGATTTTTTCTCTCGGTACGTCCAAAAATAGTCGCCCACCAACTTTGCTCTTAGGGTCTCTGGGGAGGGGGGCAATGCACTCAGTGTTACCTCTGTCATATATACAGTAACTGAAGTCACTGAAGTCATGTACATGTGTATGGTTAGGGCCTCTAGGGAGGGGGGCGATGCACTTAGTTACCTCTGTCATATACTATAGTCACGTACATGTGTATGGTTAGGGTCTTTGGGGAGGGGGCAATGCACTTACAGTCGCCTACATCAGTCACTGGACTTGTACATGTACGTGAAAAGGAACTACATAGCTTTTTGTCAGACTCTTTACTTAAATACACGTACAGTAGTTCGGGGCCCACTCGCGGTCACTACCACGAAACGTGTAAAACAGACCAATGTAACATGTACACCACAGTTTCGTATGACACGGGCAAAGAGTGATGGACGTCACTCAAAAAACAGGAAGAACCGCCAAACTTATAGCCACCAGTGTTGCCATTACCATGTGGTATGTAACTATAGCGCTATTGCATAGTTTAACTTAAGATTACTGCAAATACTCACAGAAAATTTAAAGTCTTCTTTCTTTTAAAGACTTTACAGCATGTACTGTGGATGTGTGTGCATGTTACCAAAATGGAAGGGGTTGTTATAGATTTTTTCTTTCGGTGCGTCTAAAAATGGTCGCCCTCTAACTCTGCTGCTAGGGTCTCTGAGGGAGGGGGGCAATGCACTCAGTTTCCTGTGTCATATATACTGAAGTCACTGAAGTCATGTACATGTGTATGGTTAGGGCCTCTAGGGAGGGGGGCGATGCACTTAGTTACCTCTGTCATATACTATAGTCACGTACATGTGTATGGTTAGGGCTTTTGCGGAGGGGGGCGATGCACTCAGTTACCCCAGCACATACTGTAGTCATGTACATGTGTATGGTTAGGGTCTTTTGGGAGGGGGCAATGCACTTACAGTCGCCTACATCAGTCACTGGACTTGTACATGTACGTGAAAAGGAACTACATAGCTTTTTGTCAGACTCTTTACTCAAATACATGTACAGTAGTTCGGGGCCCACTCGCGGTCACTACCACCAAACGTGTAAAAGAGACCAACGTAATATGTACACCACAGTTTCGTATGACATGGGCAAAGAGTGATGGATATCACTCAAAAAACAGGAAGAACCGCCAAACTTATAGCCACTACCAATATTATGGTATCATGTAACTATAGCGCTATTGCATAGTTTAACTTAAAATTACTGCAAATACTCACGGAAAATTTAAAGTCTTCTTTCTTTTAAAGACTTTACAGCATGTACTGTGGATGTGTGTGCATACATACTTGTCAGCATTGTGGTAATTGGTCAGGAGACCCTGTTGGTGAATTGTTCATTTTATTGCAAAATTAGATGATGGCAAACTTAAAGGCTTTACAGTATTTGCAGTGGTATCTGCTCAGCAATCTGTGCATGCATGTGCATACATACTTGTATGTTAGCACTGTGGTAATCTGTTAAGAGACCTGTTGGTGAATTGTTCATGACTGCTACACGGGAAAACCATGTTTAAGTGCAGAGCTTAATTGCAGCGGTATCTGATTGTGGTTCTGCCCCGAGGTACAAGTGTGGAAGTGTAAAAGGTTTCTGTGCTGGTGTGCATACATACATGTACATGTAGTACATGTACAGACTGTGCAATGTAGCATTGTTAAGCATTGTGAGAGCAGGTTAGGGCAGTAGAGACACGTTTCTTACACCGATCAATGTTATTACAGTGCGTAACAGTTACTACTGTCTTTGTTGCTGGCGCTTTGAAAGCATGTTCCTTGTGCAAAATGCCCTTTCTTCTTTAAAGTAACCGCACACATTCATGTATGATTTGAAATTCTCAACCTAAGCAATGTGGTAACAGTTTTGGTCATTCTTGTTATGATCATTATAGTGTGTAACCACTGTCTTTTTTGCTGGCACTCAGAAATCATTCTGCATAAAAATCGTTTTGCATAACCATACTCTTTCTCCTTTGAAATGTACCGCACATATTCATGTATGATTTGAAATTCTCAACCTAAGCAATGTGGTCACAGTTTCGGTCAAGCTTGTTATGATCATTACAGTGTTTAATCACAGTCTTTAGTTTCTGCGCTTGGAAGGCATGGTTTTTTCGTATGCAAGGCTGTCTTCTTTCTTCCTTTGAAAGGTGCCACACGTATGCATCATGTACAATGTATGATTTGGTATCCTCAACATTTTGGTAATACATGTAGGTTTGGTCATTAGGGTGTGTTACTGTGTTCTGTGGCTGCCCTTGAAAGGCATTTTCTTGATGTGAAGCTACGTTTTTTTCTTTCTCAGAAGCATATTTTTTGTAGATGTTGAATACTCTTGTTCATGGATGCCTCTCAGAACCAGGCTTAACACAGACGTACACTTGTGTACTAATAGAGTATGTGGAGAAGGACAACCTCAAGCCAACCGTTCACACTTTCGCCACATCTTCAGAAAAGATGCTGGAGCCGCATGTTCCCCGTTTAGGAGCAGATGTACACTTGTGTACTGTGTGAGCCTTACTGAACACTGCCTCTTCTCAAAGGAGTTTTCAGGATTTAAATGAGGAAGGAAAATCAAGAAATCTTACTACAAAAAACTTTTTCCTGGGAGCATGTTACATTGAAGACTCATTCCCTAGCCTGCCAGGTGCACCTTTACTTAAGTCTAAGACGTTCAAGCATCCCTGGCTTACCATCTCATACCAGGGGATCTTGTTTTTATCTCTGTTGTTCATCTGTTTTGTCATTTTAACAATGATGAAGGGGGTTCGTTAAGTCATGATCTCGTTTCAAGAACCCTCTAGAGAAGATTTGGGGGTGATTATTTGAAATCGTTTATAATGATTATGGTCATGACAACATCCTGCATTTGCCACAACATTCACTGTAATGAAACCTCACGCAAGTTTTACTGAAAAACTTTTATTAAGATTTCTTTGCAGGGTGGTCTTGGTAAAGACAAAGGTACATGTAAAGGTAGTCCCAGAGCCAGTATAAGGCCGTAGGTGCAGTGGGTTGTTATCCACTGTGTCTAGGGCACAGCATTGGAAGGTAGAGCCCATCCCTCTCCTTCCACTGCTTTTACCTTCCCAATCAAAGGCAGGTACCAGTTTTTTTACACCTGAGTAAAGTGAGGAAATTTGTGTTAAGTGCCTTTCGCAAGGACACTGTGTCAGCATCGGTGGCTGTCAAGGGACTCTAACCCAGGACCTCTGGGTTCTGGGACAAACACCTGGCTGTTACGCTACTCTACCCCAAGTGACCCCACTGTCTTGACTGAGCCGTTTCAATGTTTAATGCTTCAAGTGAAGACCTTTGTGAACAGATGGCGGTGTCTTATCTAGACAGAGATCTTCCCAGATGTCTTGAGAGTTTCTAAGACTCAGGAGGATTGTGTAGGCAGACATGAAGTCAGAGGAATTCCTTACAAAGGCCTCAAGGGAATCTGTTGATGTGCTCAAATGTAAACCACTTTGCAGATAACAGGATAAACTTTATTTGTTTGTGAACTCATTAAGTTAAGTGATGAAATATGTGTATGTCCCAACGTTTTGAACAAATATTGCAATACAGGACATGCTTTCTGTTGCAGAAAATGGGTGCAAAATTTTAAGGCTAGAATTGAGAACATATTACTGAGCTCATACTACTAGATTTGCATATTTGATGATATAATGTATATATTAAAAAAGATACTAGTAATAGCCCACAGCTGACCATTACAGAAATAAGTAACTTGGTCACACTTAGTGTTCCGCCTGTAAAAAGCCCCCATGATCCCAGTGGATATGTGTTGATGGAAAGCAACATTACTATCAATTTTTGCTACATCGCTCCCAATTTTTGCTACATGTACATTGTTTGCCAATGTTTGCTGATGGAAGGCAACATTGCTCACAATGTTTGCTACATTGCCCACAATGTGGCCATATCATATCAGACAAGGTCACAACAGGGCTCGGTCAAATGTTATCAGAGCGGTCCATAGATAGTGTCGGGGCTCTTGTTAAGGTCAGAGGTCATCCATTAGACAGCGTTCGCGCTCCCGTCGGACCCGTGATTGACGGACGCGCGCCTCTCCGGCCGCCGTATCACAGCTGATGCGATCGCTGCGGAAGGATGACAGGGCGGGGTCAGAGGTTATCAGGCGCGGACGGCGTGACATCGTGTCAGGTCAGAGGTTATCAGGCGCGGACGGCGTGACATCGTGTCGGGTCCCCGCGTGTGTGATTACGACAATGGGTTTAATCACGATGGAGTTAGAGATTAGCGCAGGATTTATGTAGGTCATGAAGCAAGAATTGAATTGAATTGAAAGATAACTGGAGGACTTGTGCCTGTATATATACATGTATGTACTTATAGCTATAGGTACGAGCCTCTTGTCTGCTTTTTACTCACTTAACCCAGTTAGCCAAGCACTTACACATTCTACAGTAAACACAAATTCGAGAGGAAAGTTTGTGATTAGGACAATAGGGTTTAATCAGGATGGATTTAGAGATTACGGCAGGATTTATGTAGGTCAGTCTAGATCAAGATCACCTTGTGTCTACTATATAATTATACTTATGGGTACAGGCCCCTTGTCTGCTTTTTACTCACTACCCAGTTAGCCAAGCACTTACACATTCTACAGAAAACACAAATTCAAGAGGAAAGTTTTTGATTAGGACAATGGGGTTTAATCACGATGGATTTAGAGATTACGGCAGAATTTATATAGGTCAGTCTAGATCAAGATCACCTTGTGTCTACTATATAATTATACTTATGGGTACAGGCCCCTTGTCTGCTTTTTACTCACTACCCAGTTAGCCAAGCACTTACACATTCTACAGAAAACACAAATTCAAGAGGAAAGTTTGTGATTAGGACAATGGGGTTTAATCATGATAGATTTAGAGATTACGGCAGGATTTATGTAGGTCAGTCTAGATCAAGATCACCTTGTGTCTATATACTGTACTTATGGGTACAGGCCCCTTGTCTGCTTTTTACTCACTACCCAGTTAGCCAAGCACTTTCACATTCTAAAGTAAACACAAATTCCAGGAGAAAGTTTGTGCCCTTGTTTTCATGCATAGAGAATTTATGAGGTATGATATACAGAGCCAGGAACATGAGTACAAACAAGCTTTATGTTATTGAGCCTGGTATAGAAACTGGTGTCATGTCTAAGTCCTGGAAGAAGAGCACAGATGCCAGGAAAATACTCTGCCTCTATATATGGTCGCATCATCCTGGAACAGACCTCTAAATGCCAGGAAAATACTCTGCCTATATATATGGTCGGATCATCCTGGAACAGACCTCTAAATGCCAGGAAAATAATCTGCCTATATATATGGTCGGGTAATCCTGGAACAGACCTCTAAATGCCAGGAAAATACTCTGCCTCTATATATGGTCATGTTATCCTTGAACAGACCTCTAAATGCCAGGAAAATACACTGCCTCTATATATGGTCGGACCATCCTTGAACAGGCCTCTAAATACCAGGAAAAGTCCAGCCTTTGTACAAGTGATCATGACATATCTGTCGACATAGATTCCCAAATCCAGGAAAATAAGTACAAACTCCTGTTGGAAGTCCAGCTTTATGTTGTTAAGCCTGGTATAGAAACTTGACAATGTATTCATGTCTAAATCCTGGGAAAAGAGTGCAGGTTTCAGGAGGAAGTCCTCTGTATGTTTTTGAGCCTTAAATAGCTAGCAGCTGGAATTGATCTTCAAATCCAGGAAAAGCAGCACAAACATGTCCTTCTGTGTTATACTTATCCTGGCATGGAAGCTGGTATCAGTATCCAAATCCTGGAAAAGAAGCTTAGATTCCAAGAAAACCCCTGCCTCTGTACTTCTGATCCTGACATAGTAGCTGGTGTGCACTCTCTAATCCAGGAAGAGGGGCTCGAATTCCGGGAAAATCCCATTTTTGTACCAGCAGGCTTTAGATACAGCCAGGTATGGATTTTCAAATCCTGGAAAAGAATCCTGAATTCTAAGATAAATACAGGCTCTGCAGAGTAAGCCTGCCAAAGCAGCTGGAATGGTATCTAAATCCTGGAAAGTAATGTGAATTCCAGGAAACAGTCCTGCATCTTTGTTTGTAATCAGACGTATTGACCTTCAAATCCAGGGGAAGAAGCGCAGCTTGCGGGAAAACCCTGTATCTGCTTTAGACATCTGAAAGTATCAATCTTCGAATGCTCCTGCATTTCTGAATGAACCAGTTATGTAGAAGAGTTTGTTTTATACATCGAGTTAGTTTCACACGTAGTGAGTACTAGGTATTTCATCACTCTAGTCCGTTGAAGCAACCATGGGAAGATATGAATATGTGTGTACGGTGGTGAGACAGTTTCTGGTTGGAGAGTTCCTTTTTAGTTTTAAAGAAATAAAGAAAGAAAGAAAGGAATGTAAATGAATGGATAGTGGAGATTCTGTGGACTCAAGGGAAATGATGAGTATAGTTTGAGTGTCCAGTTGTTATTGCTGTAATGATACCTGTATGTACGTCCATAGAGGTTACACCTTGGTAGTTGAAATTCCGTGGACTCTGGGGAAAGGTGGTATGTAGTTTGCATGTCCTCCTATTATTTACTTGTTATTGCTATAATAACTTCTGTATGTAGTTCTGTGGAGTCTGGGGAAACGTTATTGCTATGAATCGTATGATATTTGTATGTAGTGGAAAGTGTGTGGACTCTGTGGAAATGTTGTCTATAGTTTGGATATCCTGTCATTATTGATGTCTGTATCCCAAGGCTCACCCCCACCCAAGGTCGAAAACCATCAGCCAGGAAGCCACACTGGCTAAAAGATGCGCCGCTCTCTCGTCGTGATTGGATCGTGAGTGATGATGATTGGACAGGAGGTCGGGGGTTCGGTTCCCGGCGGGCCCGGGTGTATCGATAACGTGTGAAAGATTTAGCGTACGTGATGTGTTATCATATACTCGTGTCCCCCGGGGTATCTGTGCGCTCGGGGTCGAAGGTCATCAGATACGGCTGGACGTAGGCCAGGGGGGAGGTTATCTGTGTTAGATACTGTAAATACAGAAACTTTCGCGGTGGTTTAATGATCACGGTTTTCGCAGAGGCAAATTCCCCGCAAACTTACACAAATTTAAAACCACCACAAACATTTTCCCATGGCATTAAGACACTCCAGTGCATGATGCTATCTTGAACTTAAAACCACAGCGAAAAGTCCTTTTTCCTGCTACCGCGAAATTAAATCCCTGCGAAATTAAATACATTTACAGTATCTGTGTTAAATATCCCTGTCTTTTTAAGATCTTAGTACGCCCTTCTGTCCTGTTTCTGAAGAAAGTCCTTGAAAAACGATTATAGTGTCCCTAAATGTTTGTGAAAAGTTGGCAGAAATTGCTTAAGATATGATGGAATGGGTTGAAAATAGGCTTTTTTTTTCCACGACATAGAAGTGTTCCATCATGTTGGAGCAGCAGTGTGTCTGTCCGTGTCTGTGTCTGAAACACGGGTAATGTATAACGTCTAGACTTTCCCTGCCCTGGAGAAAAGATAAGAAGTAAGCTGCAAGGAGACTGGGAATGTTTCTTACTGTGCACAGATGTCTTGTGCAGACAAGACGATGTTCCAACTTCCTTCCGGGACGTCTTGAAGACATGGCGCTGCTTATCTTTAAGACTGGAGGAAAATGGCAAATCTTCAACAAGCCTTGAGTTGACGTCTTAAGTGACCAAGATTTACAAAAGCACAGAGGGATGAAATTCTAAGAATTATGGCCTTGGGCAAGGTGAACAAGGAGGAAGACTGCAAAGCCTTGAAGTCTAGCCTGGAGTAAACATTTTAATTCTAACATGTCTTTGACATGTTCAGACAAAGACATACACAACCAAGGAGAAATGAAGTTCTAAGGTTTGTACTTGCCATGGCAAACGACAAGGAAAACAGTTAATTGTGAAGAAGATGGTTTTAAAAGCCTTAGATGAAGACTCGGACAAACAAGGAGACATGAAACTCTAATGTTTGATCTGAGTCTTCATCCAGAGACTTTGGCAAAGTTTGGGCGAGGTCCAAGTTACTCCCGCAGACGTCAAACAAGTCTTCAAGGAAAACAGTAAATCTTAAAAAAACTTCTGTCAACTCCAATCACATTCTAAGATGTCGTTAATCACCTTTCAGACAGACAAGAAGGTATGAAGATCTACGACTTGTTTACAAGGCTTTGTTTCGAGACGTCGGCAAAGTTTGTGCGAGTTCCAAGTTTCTCCCGAAGACGTCACGCCCAGACAGGGTAACGTGCTCATGAATCATCTTTCCTGCAACGGAAGGGAAATGAGCCTTAGGATCTTCTGGCTCTGGCAGACTTATAAGACGTCTTAAATAAGCCTGCGGAATCTTTGGCTCTGCTTGAATTATAGGAGGTCTTCAGTAAGCCTAAGGAATCATTTGTCCCTGTTGATTCATGAGACGTCTTAACTGGCCTTAGAGGAGGACTTACCGAATGAGAAGAAGAGATGATCCTTCTGTCCTGAGGTCTGTCTGCTGTCTCCATCTCATTCCTTATCAGTCTCCTTCAGCTGGCTGTGAGTCTTGTAGGAACAACAGTTTGTCTTAAGGCACTACTGGAGAATCCTTCAGCTGCCTGTGAGTCTTGTAGGAACAACAGTTTGTCTTGAGGCTACTACTGGAGAATCCTTCAGCTGCCTGTGAGTCTTGGAGGAACAACAGTTTGTCTTGAGGCACTACTGGAGAATCCTTCAGCTGCCTGTGAGTCTTGTAGGAACAACAGTTTGTCTTCAGGCACTACTGGAGAATCCTTCAGCTGCCTGTGAGTCTTGTAGGAACAACAGTTTGTCTTGAGGCACTACTGGAGAATCCTTCAGCTGCCTGTGAGTCTTGTAGGAACAACAGTTTGTCTTAAGGCCAGTACTGGAGAATCCTTCAGCTGGCTGTGAGTCTTGTAGGAACAACAGTTTGTCTTGAGGCCACTACTGGAGAATCCTTCCGCTGGCTGTGAGTCTTGTAGGAACAACATTTTGTCTTGAGGCCACTACTGGAGAATCCTTCAGCTGCCTGTGAGTCTTGTAGGAACAACAGTTTGTCTTGAGGCACTACTGAAGAATCCTTCAGCTGGCTGTGAGTCTTGTAGGAACAACAGTTTGTCTTGAGGCACTACTGGAGAATCCTTCAGCTGCCTGTGAGTCTTGTAGGAACAACAGTTTGTCTTGAGGCACTACTGGAGAATCCTTCAGCTGCCTGTGAGTCTTGTAGGAACAACAGTTTGTCTTGAGGCACTACTGGAGAATCCTTCAGCTGGCTGTGAGTCTTGTAGGAACAACAGTTTGTCTTGAGGCCAGTTCTGGAGACTCTGAGGCTATTTCCTGTGAGCTGGTGGATACAGTATATATTAGTTGGAATGTACAAACATGTAGTTACAGTAGCAAGTTTGGTTGTAGGGATTGCAACAAGGTATAGGGGGAGGTGACGGTATTGCCATAGCCTTTTCTAGGTTGTAGGGCAGTGAGTTGTTATGAAAGCTGTGTCTGCGATTCGGTATTAGGAAGGAGGAAAAACACACTCCTGGAAGCTGACCTTCCCAAGGGTTCTCTGCAGCGATACCGGGGTAGGCGAGAAAGACCTGGGAGCTGTCATGGCAGGTAGCAACATCAAAAGTTTACATAATGATTGTTTTTACCATTACCATATTCATTGTGATGTTTCTTCATGAACTTTTGGGACCCAGAGAAGCATTTTAGCCAATTTTATCCCCAATATTTTGCCCCAGGGTAGGACAAGATTTCTAAAATTCACTTGTCCTATTGGCCAAATACATTAAAAATTCAGTTTGAAGTTGCACGAAATCTGTGTATTTTCACTTCCAGCAATGTTTTGCCTTTGGGGGCACCATAAAAAGCTTACATAATGATTGTTTTTACCATCCAGGGCTTGTCCCCACGATCTGACCCCCTCTCTTGTTGAATAAACATCCTTTGTGATGTCTCTTCATGAACTTTTGGGACCCAGAGAAGCATTTCAGCCAATTTCATCCCCAATGTTTTGCCCAAGGGCGGCTGGAGACCCTGATGACACCAATAACCATTCCTCATTTCTCCCAGCATGGGGCTTGTCCTTATGATGTTGTTGAATAAACATTCGTTATGATGTTTCTCCATGAACTTAAGGGACCCAGACCAACATTTTAGCCAATAACAAATGTGTCTCCTTACGTAACCCACCCTGCTGAAGGTCGGGGTAAAACATCTATCATATCAGTACATGACATACAGGCCTGCGGGGACTGTCAGAAGGTGCACCCCTTAAAGGTCAGGTCAAAGGGCATGGCTACATCGCTTGAGGTCATGTCAGAGGTCGCCACAGCAATCTTGGCAGCTTGCCATGACTCACGATGTGTCGCCACCCCGCCGTTTTTCACTTCGTCGTTGATGTGTGTTACGTAAACAGGTTATTCATGGATGTCTCTTTGGCTTTTTGGTTTGAACCTTTATTAGTCACGAGAAGCTCAAATCAACCTGCAGGCCGCTTTTCATTGAGGTCATGAGGTCAGATAAGATATAACAGATGCAGATTCATCAAGTCCTAATAAATCTATCTTATATCATTACATATCATTACAGATACATGGTACAAAACATACATTATATCGAAAGCTCAGGGTTCAACTTCATACTCAATGTCATTTCTTTTACTTCAAGAGTCTCTTAAAGCTGTTGATATTGAGAAGATTTTGCACTGTTTCTGTTCATCAACTAAATAAAGTGAACATTATGATGATCATCTGTTACATAAGGAGGGCTGTCATTGTTTTTAGAGATTTATAAAAAATGTGAAGACATACATGTAGGTGTCACAAAAGATGGGATGTTGGATACAACTTGACATGCTGCTGTCATACCACACGGTCCTGTCCCTGGTGCTGAATTCACAGTCGATACACTGTTTAAACATATAACTGTCAGCTATGAGGCTAGAAATAGCTGATGTAGTGTGAAGTGTTGATATGAAGAGAGATGTCATAGTCCAGGGACAGTTGGGCTCCTTCAGAAATCTGTCTCTGTCTGACTGAAAGGACCAACCTGTCGTTTCTTAAGATGAATAAATAAAGAAAAAGCTGTGTGGCTAGATATAGCTGGTGTAAGGATTGGTAGTGTTGATGTGAAGAGATATCATTGTCTAGGGACAGAAGGGGTGGAAGTAAAGGTATCAGTGTGACACATAAAAGATATCAATCATGATATTAATCATGATATGAAGACAGTGTGACACATAAAAGATATTAATCATGATATGAAGAGAGATGCGATGGTCCAGGGACAGAAGGTGTGGAAGGCTGGACAGGCAGATGGCAGGTGATGTCACTCCAGGCATCAATGTGACACTTAAAGGATATTAACTGTCATTCATGTAAACATAGAGCAAGGCCAGGCTATCAATGAATAGAGATAGGCCGGGAGTGTTAAACATAACTGATGTTGTGATAAAAGGCACTGATAGGTAGAGTTTTCTTCAGGGACACTTTGTGTCAA
>NC_049988.1:21330290-21331864 GCF_000003815.2 Branchiostoma floridae
TGTGCTGGAGAGTTATTAATTCAGATGTCGGGTTGATGGGGTGTAACACGCTGTGGTGCCGGGGTTAGGGATCTTGCTGCCATGGATCAGAGGGTTGGGGGTTCGAGTCCCGGCACAACTGTCAGAGTTTGAAACTCTGGTATGCACACGTCGATGTAGGTTAGACATCCAGGTAATAAGATACGCCAAAAAGTAGTTACTCAAGCAACTAGATATGATTTTGGAAATGGTCACAGACGTTTTGGATAGAATCAACTATCCTTCGTCAGTGACACTGCCTGGTTCGCACATTTGTTTTAACAATACACATGTACATATAAATACCTTATCCTGCATGTCCCACTGTCTTGGAACAGAAATTTGCTTGTTGAGACGGACAAAAATTTCACCCTGTCCGAAAGAAAATTGATCTTTATGACACGAAATGTAATTTGTAACAGTTTTACTGTAAGCTTGAAATGACAGATTTTGCAACGAAAATTGACACCATGGGCTCCCAAATGATGAGAGGGACAGAAACAAGAGCTTCTAAAAAAAGCTAGTCTTTCGCTTACTTATATTGTGTAGGTAAAAATGTTTGGCATAGTTTGGTCAAGCGTGGGTGCCAAGTCTGCAACGTTGGCAGCTCTGGCACAGTTTGGTCAAGTGCTAGGTTATATAACTGTTTAGTAAGGTAGTGGTTCTCACAGAGTATATTTTACTTGAACTGTATAATAACACAACTGCATGAATGATGTTAACTTTATTCGGATTGTTTCGCTGTTAAGAACGGCTCTGTTACAGTACAACAGGGTTTTATGAAAGTGCACTGTAGTAATCAAATTTATCAGTAGATGTGTCCTGAATTTCTGCAAGAACAAACAAAGTATTGTCACCATAAACAACATAAAATATTAACATGGCATATACAGTAATGGAAATATTTTTTTTAATGGCAAGATCATGTGAAAGGTAGATATTTTAAACTAAAACAGGTCCGTGGTATGTTTACTGGAACGTTTCGTTTCTTTTAGTAACGCAATTATGCTTTTACTTGACGGAGTCGTGACGTCACGCGTCAGACGTCGAGCTCGGTCAGAATCGTCCCTTTCGAAATTATAAATTAAATGTGGGTAATTCTATTTTCAACGCATCCGAGGGCTACTATTTTGCTGAAAGAAGTTTGTTACACGAAAATAGCCTGAAATTTCTTAGAGTAAGAAATTTCCGAATACGCCCCCCTCCCACACCATGTCAGATGCGGCGCACGCATCTTACACAATTCTAGATTTTGTAGCGGTGATTTTCCATAAAACAAAGTAAATCACATGTCAAACTGTTCTCTACAATGTCTGTTTTATTATAACCAAACAGCGAACATGTTAGTTTATAAATTGTATACAATCTTACGAAGAAATCCTCACCGTTCACATCCGTCTCTGCAAATTCCTGCTTATAAGCCATGCAGAAACCAAGCAGCACATTCATGGTAGGCCGATACGTATGTCATAACGTTACATACCGTCGAATCTGCAGGGTAGAATATCTCGCTAGCACGATATGGCATGGACCGCAAACCAAGCAGCACATTCATG
>NC_049988.1:21331964-21344599 GCF_000003815.2 Branchiostoma floridae
ATACCGTCGAATCTGCAGGGTAGAATATCTCGCTAGCACGGTATGGCATGGTCGACCCGGACGGACGGACGGACAGACAGACGGACAGAAATCTAATATCGGTCTGATTGCCTTTCGCCGCGGAAGCGCGGCGAAAGACAAAAAATAATGAGAGGGACAGACATAAAGATTAGAGCTTTGGTTTGTAGACACAGTTTCAGGGATAAACATAGCCATAAATTTTCTCCCAGCTTTCCAGTACTGCTTTCATCATGTCGTTTTACTTACTTTTGTTTTAACTTCCCGAGAACCGTGAAACTGATTTGGTTCAGCCTGGAAGAAGAATGGCTTTGATTGCTGGCATGGAGAGGTAATAGAATGAAATTCTGCGGGGGAGCTATTAATAGATGTCGCCGCTGAGAATGCTCCGGGCGTAACGAACAAGGAAGCGTTGTAAATTCTCATTACAACGGGAGTCAAGAAGGGAAGAAGGGAGAAATTTCCGCGCTTGAATCGGACCCCCGGGGGCCGTTTTCCGCCCGATGAGGAAGTTTTATTGTCAGAAAGTTTGGTTAGAAGAAGTTAAGCTGAAGAAAAATCTGTCTTAAAGACGTTTGTGCAGTTGCTCAGTCATGCCTAAGAAGTTGTCGAGCTACTTGCACATGTGTGGTCATGGTCAGACGTTAAACCGGACAGTGAGTGTGTGTGAGTGTGGTCACTTTGGGATAACTTGTGTAGCAAGCTTAGTCCAGTGGTTTGCAGCCCTGCCTCTGGGAGTAGAAGCAGTGATTTCGGCTGTATCGCTCACCCAACATGCACGCTACTGGAAAGGGTAAGAGTCCTTAGCACAGGAAATTAAGCCGTGCTCCACTGTTCAAAAAGAGCAAGGGGAATTTCCTAGGTACAGTGAACCTGTAAATACATCAAAGTTTAATACTGCATATGCATGTAGCATCTATATCTTCTCTGTCATGAACAGTGGAATGATATTTATAGCTCTTTAGTGAGCTAAATCAGGATCAACATAACTTTCTTTTTTTCCTTTTGTGTCTCTTGCTGATGTATGAAACTGTCAACGTTTGTCGCCAAAGTTTATTTTAATAAGATATTCAGATATTCTGAGTGTCATTGCCCTCTTAGCAGGCATGTTAAAGACTAATGAAAAGTCAGTATACATGTAACTTATGGATTGTGGATGTGTGTTGATGTGTGTTATGGATGAAGTAATGCTATGAAGGAAGCTTGCTTGGTCGCTTTTGATGAACTCAATTTGATTTCAGAATTAAAACCTGTCACAGTGACAAATCAATTTTGAACATCTTTTTGTTATTAAATCAGACACTATCTCCATTTTGCCAGGTGAGCTCGAAGAGTGGAAAAGATGTACAAATGAGTAACACTACTTACCAGGGTTGTAGCCAGCACCCGTCCTTCAGTCCTTTGACAGAATTTTGCAGCTGGGGACAGAAAAAATTTTGCCCTCGTGCCTTGGGCACTAGATATGATTCAAAATAGAGGGGACGGAAAGTGATTTCAGGCTGGCTACTTACGCCTTCTGGCATCAAAACTATCTGATATGAACAATAACCTGCTACTTATGCCTTCTGGCATCAAAAGTATCTGATATGAACATTAATTGATAATGTCCAAATTGCTTTATCCTGGTTATGCGATCTTTCCCTTGTCCTAATCAGGCCCCTCGTTAATCAAAGTCGAAGGTTCGTTTGTCCGGTCACGTTTGACAAGCAGACCGCGGCGTTGGCATGGTAACGTCAACGTAGACGGACGCAATTTAGCGCGGTAATTAAAGTGTGGTGGATAGAACCGCTTTCAATCGGCGAAGCCATCACCCGTCGTCAGAAATATCTAACACATCTGGACAGTCTTAATTAAAAAGGCAGCCTGAGTTCGGTTTGATTCGGGAGGTGATCGTCTGATGTCTGAGCAAGTTAAGATAGTGAAAGTGATTGGAAAAATTAATGACCAAATGGAGCTTTAAGGACTTGCACTTTCTGATGGACTAGGTTAAGTGCAAGTTGATCGATTTGCAAACTAAACTGCACTTTTGAATGGTATATACTAAATACAATGTAAGTGCCTATCCTAGGACCATCACAGTAAAAGAAAATGTTGGATTGAATAATATTTAACTCTTGATACATACATGCATAAAAAAAATGGAATGCTAAAAGCTGGAAACAAAAACATACACAGATATAGCATTGAGGTACTATGATGAAAAGCTGCCTTTTAACAATTGTCTCTAGTCCAGAGTACGAGGTTGTTTAACGTTTTTGCTACATTTACTATAATTGCAACAGATGAGAGGTTGTTGCTACATTTGTTGCCCATAATTGCAACAGTAACGGATGAGGAGTTCTTCTGTGGCAAAATGTCAACTCGGTTGGCTGGCTCAGACGTCGTCTAGACGCTAGGCGAGACTCCAGACGGGCCGCGGGAATTAAACATGTCGTTTGTGGAGCTTCTCTTAATGGGCCAAAATGTTCCAGTCTCCAAGTTAACTTGGAACTAATCTTCAACCAGCTTCCTATGTGACAAGGATACATTTTTGTGAATTTTAATTTCCTTAAGCAGTTTTTGTAGTTTCCTTAAGATAGCAGACTTCAAGTGTTGCCTAGGATTCAGCATGAATGAGTGAACAATTGAATGGATTAATGAATGAGTGAAGAATGAAAGAATGTTAAGCTAATGAGTTATCTAATAGACTGCAATGCTGTGATCCAATCTTGTAGTATCCTGGTTAGAACCTGTTTTGCTGATTCGTTTATTTATTTATTTGTTTGTGTTTTCTGCAGGGTCTTGAGGTGATTGAGTCGACAAATCTGAAATACTTCACGAAGGAGATGACTGCGGAGTTTTACGCGCTCAAGGGGATGTTCCTGGCTCAGATCAACAAGTGAGTTACTCACACACATGCACGCACTCATGCACGCACACTCACGCACGCACGCACGCACACTCACACACGCATGCTCAAGGGGATGTTCCTGGCTCAGATCAACAAGTGGGTCACACTTTACTTCCCTCTCACACAGACACACTGCACACATGTACACACACACACACACCACACATACACACACACACACACATACATACACCACACATACACACACACACACCACACATACACACACACACACCACACATACACACACACACACACACACACTGAAGGGTATGTTTCTGGCTCACATCAACAAGTAGGTCATGTTGTACGTCCTTTCCTCCCTCACACACACACTCACAATCTCACACACCTCAAACACGGGATCCTCATTTAACATCATAGCTGTATCTTGGTACTACTCATTTACACCTGAGTGAACTGAGGAAAGTCATGTAAAGTGTCTTTCCCAGGGGCATAAGATCGTGACATCATCAGTTTGGAGCCTATGACGACTGGGTTGTGGAACAAACACCCTACATTTTCGCCACACGACCAACAACTCATCATGTCTTGTTCTTTTTTTGCAGGTCAGAGGAAGCCAACAAGGCGTTCTCCTCTGCTGTACAGATGCACGATACACTGATCAAGGCCTGGGCACTGTGGGGAGACTATCTGGAAAACATCTTCACTAAGGACAGGTGAGCTCGTTAACTCACTAATTAACTCATTAACTAACATTTAACAGGTGATCTGGAGACATTACCTGGAGAATATCTTCACTAAGGACATATTAGATCATTTGCAGATTTTCCACTGTCTTACAACACCAAAATTTGCGTACCTCGTTAGATGTTAGATCATTATTGAACTAGTTAAACTGTAATATCCAACACAAAAATTGGACTCACCCAAATCTTTGACTGAACAGCATCAGTCTTTAAGAATGAACAACCCACCGCTGTCATGTGTTGTGTTGGATATTACAGTTTAACTAGTTCAATAATGACTTCTACCAACACAAATGAACTGTCAAGTAAAGACAGGTTAGATCGTTAACTCATTAACCAAAAGGCCAACTAGTGCTAAACGGTGAGTTTGCCAAGATACAGCAAACTTCCTTTACTTGAGGTAGGTTAAGATAATTTTACTTAAGATTTATTTGATGCTATTTTAGACTTGACGTTTAAAAGTTGTTGCCCTTGACAAGTGCTGCTACCATTAGACTGTTTTGACAAGTCCTGGGGGCCTGTTTGGTGCTCAGTGATAGCACCACGGGTGAAACCTCGTCATCGTTAGAGTATTAATTCCCAGCTTGACAAGTCAGATAACGGTTTGTGGTTGTAAGCTTGATGATGACGAATGAGATCAGCCTTGTCTGCACGGTTGGAGACGTCCTGTTGGAGTCACTGTGTCCCTGCAGAGTCATTTCTCACCTGGTTAGTTCTTATCTCTTCTGTCAGGAGGGAAGAAAACTCTCACTATTTTCCTGGAAAGTCTCTATTTTCCTGGAGAATCACTATTTTCCTGGAGAGTCACTATTTTCCTGGAGAGTCAATCTGAATGCATGGTTAGAGATGTCCTATTGGAGTCGCTGTGTACCCTGAGGGTCATTTCTCATCTGGTTTCTTTTGTCAGGAGTGAAACTCATTATTTTCCCGGGGAGTCACTATTTTCCAGGAGAGTCACTATTTTCCTGGAGAGTCACTATTTTCCTGGAGAGTCACTATTTTCCTGGAGACTCACTATTTTCTGGAGAGTCACTATTTTCCTGGAGAGTCACTATTTTCCTGAAGAGTCAATATTTTCCTGAAAAGTCACCATGCAGACCCTCATTTCCCAATTCATTATGAGATAGATCTGAATCAATGATTTTTCAATTTCCAGCTGGATTTCTTGTAGGTTGCAGTTATAGCTATTATTTATGCTCAAGTTCCATTCTACAGCTATTACAGTGCTAAGTAAGAGTGACTTTGTGAGTATGTTCTGCTAAAAGTAGTCACAAATTTATGGAGATATATTGTTAGTGGAACATGCTGGAAATGATGAATGACGGTGCCCTTGCAGCCATCCATGTTTGAGTCCCTGGTTCCCTGGAGAGTGATTTTTCACCTGGTTATCCCTTATCTGTTCTGTCAGAGGGAAACTCAGGTACTCGTTTGTTTCACATTCTCCACACATTCGTCAACTGCTCATCTGTGCTGGCTTGTCATGAGATACTCCGATTTCCAAGTTCCTGTGGTTTTAGAGTCTTTACGATCCCTCACTTTTTGAAGATAAGCAATGTGCAGTCGGGTCAGTACCTTGAGAAAGACCACCAGGAAAGACCAGAGGCTCTAGCCAGGTCATTCGTCTTTCGAATGGAACTTAAAATGGGAGCCCTGTGTTCGAGGAGGTGCCTTGAGCACATATCAGCCTCATTACTCAGAAAAAGTGGGTGCCTATATACTGGCTGCAAGTAATACACCGTATTTACTAATTTACCAAAAGATTTATTATTTCTTAAACTCTATTCTACAACTTCAATGAGAAAGTGTTTGTAAGACCCTCCTGCTGAAAGTGATGGCAAATTTGTCATTGGTTTAGAAAGTTGGTGATCCTGAAGACAAATAGCATCGGCCTTGTGGCCATCAGTAGACTTTCCAGTTTCCCCAGACAGCCATTTTTTACTTGTCTCTTCTGTCAGGAACAGAAACCAGACCTTTGTCTCAGATCATGGTACACAATTCTTCACTTAACTGAGATAACTTCTCTATATCCATCTTACTTAGTGGTTTATGAGCAGCAGGATTGATGAGTCTTAGGAATTTTTACTTGAAGGTCTCTTAGGAAACTACTTTCTACTATAGCTAATAGAGTGAGGTGCTCAATGTGGTAATGCTTTTGTGGACAGGTATGGTTTGTGGAAGTGTACAGTAGGGATGACACCAGGGTCCTTGTGGTCTTCAGTTAGAGAGTCTTGTTAGTCACTATTTTCTTGGAAATTCATTGTTTTTCTGGAGTATTACTATTTCCTGGAAAGTCACTGTTTTTTGTGAACTAACTATTTTCCTGGAAAGTCGCTGTTTTCTGTAAAGTAGCTATTTTCTTAGAAAGTCACATTTTTCCTGGAAAGATTACTCCGATTTTCTTGGAAAGTCACTATTTTTCCTGGAAAGATTACAGTACCCGTAACTGTTTTCCTGTAGAGTCAATTTGGATGTTTTCATGGACAGTCACTTTTTATTTTGATAGTTTCTTACTCACCAGGGAACCAAAATCACTAAATGGTACATTAAGGTTTATAAAAGGTTACTTTTCACAATATTTGTAGGGAGAAAGAAATTCCGAAACACGTCCTGCTGACAAATTATTGGAAGCATATTCTTTACTTCATGACACAGAGTAGGCATGACGGATGACATTGTCCTTGTGGTCTTCAGTAGGAGAGTCTCAGTTTCCCTGTGGAGTAATTTTTCACTTCATTAGTCCTTATCTAGTCTGTCAGGAGGGGTACTCTCCATCGGGTGGTCGTTTGTCACTATTTTCCTGGCAATTCACTATTTTCCAGGAGAATCACTATTTTCCTGGAGAATCACTATTTTCCAGGAGAATCACTATTTTCCTGGAGAGTCACTATTTTCCAGGAGAGTCACTATTTTCCTGGAGAGTCACTATTTTCCTGGAGAAGTCACTATTTTCCTGGAAAGATACAATTTTCCTGGAGAGTCACTATTTTCCTGGAGAGTCACTATTTTCCTGGAGAGTCACTATTTTCCAGGAGAGTCACTATTTTCCAGGAGAGTCAATATTTTCCAGGAGAGTCACTATTTTCCTGGAGAGTCACTTTTTTCCAGGAGAGTCACTATTTTCCTGGAGAGTCACTATTTTCCAGGAGAGTCACTATTTTCCTGGAGAGTCACTATTTTCCAGGAGAGTCACCATTTTCCTGGAGAGTCACCATTTTCCAGGATAGTCACTATTTTCCAGTAGAGTCCCTGTTTTCCAGGAGAGTCACTATTTTCCAGGAGAGTCCCTGTTTCCCTGTTGAGCCATTTTTCACTTCATTAGTCCTTATCTGTTCTGTCAGGAGGGGTACTCACCATCAGGGGATCGTTTGTCTCACAGCTGCGAACATTCCTCACTCTCCTGTGTTTTATTGATGTTTGGGGCAGGACATCATTCAAATGATGGCGATGGTTTCACAAGACAGAGGCATTGCGAATAGAATTCATGGCAAACTTGGTAACTTTTAGATGCTGATTAGAAACTTTAGAAACTCCTAGAAAGTCCTGCACCTGTTCTTATACATTCTTTTCTGTATTGTTTTATGTATCTTTTGTTCAAATAGATAAACAAACAAACCAAACAAACAAACTTTGTCAGGATTTAATCTTTTATTCAAAACCTGCCATTAGAGCATTGCGCTGGATTTCATAGAATGGGGGGAACTCATTAAGTGCCGTTAGAGTCTAACCTTAGAAACTTTATTGAAAGCAATCAACAACTTTGTCTTTTTTCTTTGTTTTTGAAATTGATTTTAACTGGCAAAACAGTCATGCTATCATGATTTTGATAAGACAAAGGCTCTATTGATTATTGTATTATTGTTGAAAATTTAGAATTCAACCTTGAAATGTTCTTGGCTGTGATTTTTTCATTGCAGACAAACTTTATTTCACGGATGGCATCCTACTGTTATGTGATTTTTGAGTTGATATTAGAAAATTGGAACTTATTTTGGATGTTCCCCAGGTACTGTGAGTTGACGTCATGAAACGGTTCATGCTTCATAGGTTATACAATACGGGAACTTCTGGGCACTTTGTGTTCTTTGTTCATTTTGACAACTATTATATAACATTACAGATGGGCAATTGGTATTAATGTAGTATAATACCATTAAGTGATTATAATCTGTGTTATGTAACATTATAAATGCATCATTATCAGGATTTGCAGGGAACACTTTGTCACCAGTTCTGAGGTGAGGTAGACCTGCTCCATAGATAAGGATATGGTTACAGCATACAGATGCAGATACAAGCACTGGGCTCAAAATACCACCTGCATAATATTATGCAGGTTAGTGCAGGTAAAATTGGTGTTGTGCAGGTATTTCTGGTGTCTACCTGCACCTAACCTGCACTCGTCTATATGTACTGAGTTTTATACATGAATGTCCTATGCAGGTGTATGTGGATTATTATTATCAGCTGCATTAACTGTTACAATGGTCTTGATAGTATAGATTTTAAAGAAAAATAGCAATGGTTTCTGAACAATTTAAGTATGACCCTTACTTTCTAAATTCAGAGTGGTGTAGGGAGCTTTTGTCTGTTGCAGGTAATCTTCAATACTACCTGCAGAAAAAAGTATTTCGAGCCCCGAAGCACTTTGTGGGCTTTCAGATGCATCAGTTTCACTATTAGTAACCAATTTGTCATCAGGCCTTACAGAAGTGAGTGCTGCCCATAGATATGGAAGTGATTATTCATACAGATAAGTTTGATGTGTTTCTGATGCATCTTTCCTTTCAAAGATATGATGTAAGCTTTCAGATGCATCAAAGTGATTTTGTAGATTTCATTACAGCCTGTCAAAAAGAAGCACTGCTCCATAGAATATTTAGATATGCTAACAAATACAGACTGGGCGTATGATATTGCCAGATTTTCATTGCTTTTTGATGTGTTGCGTATACTTTTTGCAGCAGTATTTATTTGGGTTATTTTACAATAGGCAATTGGTAACAAACTCTTACAAAAAAATGAATATTTCAGTCAAAAGAAAAACAGACTATTCAAGTGATTTTACAGAAGGTTTAACTCTGACAATCTCTGAGAATCCATCCATCATTTAAATCAAATGTACCATCTAAGTGATTTTTCAAAAGGCAATTTAACAAATTTTGCCAAAAAATCTGGTAATTCAGTCCAAAACAGACTGGGCACTTAACTTCTTCTTTTCAATGTCACTTTCAGAAATGTTATATAATGCTTTGACGCACCATTTATAAAGATGAACTAGCTACATGTAGTATAGGGCTTTGAACTTCTGCTCCAAAGTATCACTTTCAATGATGTTATATAATTATATATAATGTTTTGAAGCACCACTGAAATGATGTAGTGATAACCCATCCCTCAGCTGCCCTGTCCCTATGGACCGTTCGCCTGTAAGAGTTACCATCTATCCTCATATTTATAGCAAACTCTGACACCCCAAAAAAGATAATTCATTCCAAAAAACAGACTTTTCATTGATTTTACAAAAGGTTTAACTTTGACAAAAAAACTCAATATAGCTCAGTCCAAAAACATCCAGACATTGAACTACTGCTTGTCATTGTCACTTTCAGTGATATTGATGTAAATATAACGCGGGGATTTAATTTCACGGTAGCGGGAAAAAGGACTTTTCGCGGTGGTTTTATTTTAGTGGTAACACCATAGACTGCAGTCTAATACCATAATAGAAAAATGTTTGCGGTGGTTTAAAGTTCACAGTGAAGTGATCACCGCAAAAACCGCAAACATTAATCCACCGCGAACATTTCTGCATTTACAGTATATAATGTTTTTAAATGATGTAGTGAGAATGTATCCGTCAGTTGTCCTGTCCCTATGGACCGCTTCGCCTGGAGGAGTTAACATCTATCCTCATCACACATCAGTCACTTCATCCCTCAGCTTCCGTCTCAGGGGGGCAATTAGACACCAGGGAGAACCGATTAACAGGAGACGGATTAGCCAAGAAATTATCCTGAGTGATCATGACGCATCGCGTGGGGTTAGGGTAAGGGTTGGAACTAAGGGGTTATGGGTTCGAATCCTTGTTTATCAGAAAGTTGTTTAAAACTATCCAGAGAAGATGCCCCTACTGTGCTTGGTGATAACATATTCCACTCTATTATAGTTCTGGGAAAATACGAATTTTTGAACACATCAATCCTAGGTTGGTTACTCTGGTATTTGAAGGCATGACTGTTTCTAGTTCGCTTTTGACCTGGTGTTAGATACTTATCAGTCCGTACGTCCACCAGTTTATTGGTCATTTTGTACATCATGCAAAGCCTGGACATTTTACTTCCGTCTTCACGTGACATCCACTGCAGTTCTGCTTTCACATGAGGCCTCCCCTTCATCCATGCATCGTCAGTAATGACCATCAAATTAGATGTTACCATGGCAACATTGCGCCGTAAGTCTGCACAGAAATATTGAAATGTTCTGTCTTCAAGTGACATCCATTGCAGTTCTGTTTCACATGAGGCCTCCCCTTCACCCATGCGCCGTCAGCATGTCAGCAATTACCAACAAATTAGACGTTACCATGGCAACAGTGCGCCGTAAATCTGCACAGAAATATTGAAATGTTCTAACATGCTGGAGGATCAAACGCGGCCGGCGGATGTTAACCGTGGCTCTCTGCGGGGATTAGCGCGGCAGCAGAGCGTTAACGGAGCTCCCTGCTGTGATGATGGGGGGAGAAGGCAGAGGAAAAACTCCCGGGGTCGCATTACAGAAGCTGGGAAAGGTTTTAGTTCTATTAAAAGAGCACTTTTCAGGAAGGGTGGAGAGATTTGCCTGTTTAACCTACAGAGGAAAGTGCACTTTTCTGGAGTTAGCGAGCGTTTCTTACAGAGCAACTTGAGTTGGAGTTGGATAATGTGCTGTTATGTAGATCCCCACATAGACGGAAGGTTAAATATCTACTAGGTAGATTACTATAATATTTTTCTTGTATTTATATAGTATTTTAATCTCAAGACAAGTTGGTAGCCCCTTCAACTTATTGGGAGTTGATTTCCAAGGGGGCTCACTTACATGAACAACAAAACAAAACGTGTTACATTTAGTAAGAGTAAAGACAACCAGTGGACAACATACAGTATAGATGAATACAAGAAAACTGAGGCATCATGAACAAAATAAGTGGTCAAAAATTCTAACAACTGTAAATATCAGAGATTAAGATACACTATTTTTATCAGTCACTGACAAGCACTGCCAGAAGCCTTCGTAGCCACTAATGAAAGAGCTAGTAAATGAATGTAAGTTCATCTGTGACGGTAGTTAACAAGCACCTTTGACCCTTTACTGACGTCACATTTCCGTTCCAGAAGTGCGACTTAGGTTTTGGGTCATTCGAAAGCTTGTTGGTAAGCGCTTTATTTTGTGTACGGATTTAAAGTCTTAGAAAACTGTATCATTATGAGCTAGTAAATGATTAACAATAGTAGGGATGACACGGTCCTTGTGGTCTTCAGTTATGGAGTCCTGTTTCTATTTATTAGTCACTTTTTTCTTGGAAAGTCACCGTTTTCCTGGAAAGTCACTATTTTCCTGGAAAGTCACCGTTTTCCTGGAGTCACTAATAGACAATATTTTCCTAGAATTTCAGTTTCTCAGAGCATTACTATTTTCCTGAAAGTCATTATTTTCCTGACAGATGGGATGAAATTTCTGACTCTTGAGAGAAGCCCTCCAGTTGATTTATCACGTATTACCCAGACAAACTGTGGGTTATTTAGAATAGATGGCGTCGGGGTCAGGCCGTTTGGGAAGGTCAAGGCCCCGCACGTCCCCCGCGGACCAGACCGAAGTACGGTCTAGACTTCGCGTCTGCTTTCCTTCTCAGACTGCGGCAGAAAGAAGAAGTTTCTTGAAAGTCTATCTGAAGGTCCTGACCTGGTCCTAATAACTACAACTGTGGACCTTAAGCAATTGGGCAGGGTGAGACTAGTTACCTGGTTCACACTGTGTGGTCTTTATTTCTTCTAAGATGACACCACTTTGTGTGTTCGTCTGCATTTTTGTAGGTTCTGCCGCTACCAGCCCAAAGCTGCCTACTAGTAGGCAGACCCATGTAATGCCTTGTCTCATTGTCAATACAGTCAAAGTCACTTTGATGAACTGATTACCAGTGTATTCTCTGCTCCTGTAAACTTATTATTCTTTGTGTTTTGTCTTTGCCCTGGACTTAAGGCAATTTTTTAGAAACATACTTTTTGCCCTTTTGCTCAATACCATAATGCTCAATAACATAATGTAGCAAGTAGCAGGACAGAGCTAGATGAGTTGGTCATCATAACTATCATCTTACATTTTTAGTTTGTTTTTTTAGCCACTTATCCAGCCAAAATGCTATAATTGATGTCAGTCTACTTCAGTTTGACTTGTGAAACACCTCAAGCTTTGTCCCAGCACTCTGTTTTGTCCAGCTTGTATGCATCACACCACCATCCATTGTAGATAACCATTGTCACACCTGGCCTAACAATAACGTCTCACCCTCACAAAGTCGATGCCCCCAATTAGGTGGGTTCAGCGCTGCTTGACCTTGCCGCGACCTTGAGCTTCCATCAATCTTGAGATTCCGATAACAGCGGCTCTGAGGATGTTTAAGGAGTAAATTTCGCCTCCGTCCCGTGGGGTTAGTTGGGGTCAGCTGAGGATACGTCTTTTTTGAGTTCCATCGATCTCAACTTATATTTGCACATCCCAGGCTGCACCAATGTGTACTTGACCTTCCACTCCAATGCTTTAGAGTCTTACTTTGGCTACTGTAAATGCAGAAACTTTCGGGGTGGTTAAATGTTCGCGGTTTATGCGGTGGCCGCTTCACTTAAAACCACTGCAAACATTTTTCCATGGCAGTAAGAGACTACAGTGTATGGTGCTACTGTGAACTTAAAACCACTGCAAACAGTCCTTTTTCCTGCTACCTCAAAATTGAATCGCCGCAAACTCAAATGCATTTACAG
>NC_049988.1:21344740-21346758 GCF_000003815.2 Branchiostoma floridae
GCCATAAATACTGAAACCACAGTTGCTCTAGCCACCCATGCTTAATCACTGTGAACTTGACCTCTGACTCTGATCAATCAAGTAATCATATCAATCAATAACCTTTATTTAAACTAGACGGCCCTGTTGGCCTTAGCCACTCTACCCAGAGGTCCAATCAAGGGGGGGGGGGGGGCATCACAGAAAAATTGATAAATAAATAACTTGATACAAAGTAAAAAAATACTTTACAATAAGTACTTTACAATCATAATAACTGATATCTTAGATTTTACAAATTGGTTCAATGAAGCCATATAGAGGTTGTTGTAGTACTCATTTCATAGCCTCCAAGACCTTAAGTGGTAATACCACAGTTGCTTTAGCACCGCCCAGGCTAAAACACTTTGATCTTGACCTCTGACCCCAATGCTCCGAAGAATCAGGTGGAGCCGTTGAGTCTATTATAGACCGCTCACCTCGGCTGGACTCGCCCCTGAAGTATCACCCAAGACTCTATAGGAACGTCTTGAAGAATTAGCCTAGTCTTAAGAAATGGCTCGAGTTTCGCTGAGGTTGGATAATCGTTGTGAGCTCGGGGAGGATCGATATCAGGATTGGAAATTTGATCCTTAGAGACGGTATCGCCTGTCTGAAGCTCTGTCAGCTGCGCTGGTCATTTGTTTTGGCTGGTATCTCTTACTGAAGAGCATATTGAAGGGGGTAGTGGTTACTTACTGTAGTTTTTTTTCCTTCTTAAATGAACACCACAGTTTAGCACCATTGACTAGAATTTCTACAATCTAGTACCTGAAAAAAGTTTTTAATATTTCACCAGTGCTTGTCATTTGTATGGGATGGTGTCTCTTAGTGGGAGAACGTATTGACGGAGTTGGCAGTTACTTATTTCTGATAGTTGGGAAATTTCTTTTGTTATTGTTGGTAGCACAAGTTCTTGATCTGTGATGTTTTTTTCCTTCTTAAATGAACATCACAGTCTTGCACCTTACTAGAATTTCTGAAACCGAGTACATGTACTTGAAGTAAGTTTTGAATGTTTCACCAGAGCATTAACAAAGACTGAATCAAAGCACTTGTGTCAGATTTTCTATTGATGATAGCTGTGGCTGTAAGTTCATGTTTCACCTAGGAACACGTGAAAGGAGGCCATAGCATGAGAATAAAGGGGCTGCGCAATCAATGGTTTACAGGGTTTTAGAACATAAAACCACAGCAGCACAGAACAATGGACTAACAGAGATCGAATGTAGCAATAAAGGCTATGTCTATAGAATAGATCTGCACAGAACAAGAGTAGGAATAAAGGAACTTGAGCCCCAAAAAAGAAGCACAATGGCATTGAATACTGGTGAAGTTTAGACAATAGAATAAACTTTATTCTAGCAATTAGCTAAAGAAGGAAGGACCAGAAGTGCAGAATAGTAAAAAAAGGTAAAGAAAAAAGTAGTCGCATAGCCTTTTTGGAGACCATAGTCACAGTGTGTTGTTATCCACAGGGTGTTGGGAGGCCCCAACCAAAGTCAGGTACCAATTTTTACACCTGGGTTGAGTAAGGAAAGTCAAATAAAATGCCTTTACCAAGGACACAAGATTGGTAGCATGGCAGGATTCTAACCCAGGTCCTCTTGGTTTTGGGCCAAACACCCTGCAATTACACCACATGACCCTTGTGAATAGTGAGCCAGAAAATAAAAGAGTAAGGGCAGTTTAAACTTAAGAAATAAATGGGCTCAAGCAGGAGAAGAAAGGGACAGGAAATAAAAAGAAAAGCTTTACCAGACTGAAGAATAGTTAAAGGATGCATCACAGTAAAGTTATGACCAGTGGAGCTATTAGAGAGCCCGCTGTGGGATATAACTCACGTCAGGCCTCACTAGGCTTAGGATATCATTAATCACTTACTAGAACAACTGAGTTGATGGGACATCATTATTCACTAGAACAACTGAGTTGATAGGACATCATTATTCACTAGAACAACTGAGTTGATAGGATCTGTGCACCCCTCTTACCTATTC
>NC_049988.1:21346858-21369290 GCF_000003815.2 Branchiostoma floridae
AGACAGACCCCACAAACTCACACTGGAGACAGACCACACAAACTCACACTTTGTCAGCTGCACACTTTTTGAAAGTGAAAGTTCATTGGCACCATTTCCTTGTCCTTGGCAGTGGAACAGACCGTAGATCATTTGCGGTCACAGCTGCCAAGTGTACAATAAACCTCGCACAGGAGACCAACCCTAAATAACCACTTCAATACATCAGCTATAGTCGCTTGGGCAGGAAAATGTATGGCCTCTATTCTGCCACATTCAGCAGTGAAAATGGCAGCAATCCATGTCTAGCTACAGGTGCCAAATGCACCGATATTGTCTTCACTAAAACTCACAGGAGACAAACCTTACAGGACTACTGTATTACTGTAAATGCAGAAATGTTTGCGGTGGATTACTGTTCGCAGTTTTCGCGGTGGCCACTTAACCGCGAACTTAAAACCACCGCAAACATTTTTCTATTATGGTATTAGACTGCAGTCTATGATGTTACCGCGAACTTAAATCCACCGCGAAAAGTCCTTTTTCCCGCTACCGCGAAATTAAATCACCACGAATTTAAATGCATTTACAGTATGTCAGCCATGGATAGTTCAGCTGCAAGTTGATTACCTCTATTTTCCCTCCCTCAGCAGTGAAAGTGAGAGTAATTCATCTCTAGTTACAGCTGACAGATCCTCTAATCTCCTCTTCACTAAAACCCACACAGGAGACCAACCCTGCAGAACTATTCCTGTAAGTCAGCTATAGTTGCTTGATGTTGAAGTTTATTGCCTTTAACTTCACCATCTTCACCTGTGCAGAAGACACTGATACGTCTCTATAGTTACAGCTGACAGATTCTCTAATCTCCTCTTCACTAAAACCCACACAGGAGAGCGACCCTGCAGAACTATTCCTGTAAGTCAGCCATAGTTGCTTGATGTAGAAGTTTATTGCTTCCCCATCTTCACCTGTGCAGTAGACACTGATACATCTCTATAGTTACAGCTGCTAGATTCACTAATCTCCTCTTCACTAAAACCCACACAGGAGAGCGACCCTGCAGAACTATTCCTGGAAGTCAGCTATAGTTGGTTGATGTTGAAGTTTATTTCCTTTATCTTTCCCATCTTCACCTGTTCAAAAGACACTGATACATCTCTAAATATAGTTACAGCTGACAGATCCTCTAATCTCTTCTAAAAACTCACACAGGAGACAAACCCTACAAAACAGCCTTGGGTTGAATGCACTTGAAGCTTCACTGCTCCAATTTTGATGCTGCCAGTAGTGAAAAATCCAGCAATTCATTTTGCAGGCACATCTGCCACGTCCGCTAATCCCGACTAAAACTCACACTGGAGACAAACCCAGAAGTTCAACACTTCATTACATCAGGGGCCGGTTGAGTGAACTTGAGAGTTCGTTGACACCGCTTAAGTGTCCCAGATGGTGAAACGGATCATTGTTCATAGCTGGCCACAGCTGCCTCCTTGTCTATTCCCCATTAAAACTGAGTAAATCTGCTTCATGGTGAAGGGTTCTGTGTGTTTGATCGTCTGTGCATCGTGTAACTGCCAGCATCATTTAGGTAGTTTCCATCATTAGGCTATAGGGACATTGGTCTTGTGCAGATTCAAAGTATGATGAAAAAGACTGTTACAAAATCCTTCTTCTAAAGTCGGTTTGTTTATAGCAGGATTTTAAACTGATGTGGTTGTACCTTTGCAATTTGTGAGATTTACTTTTTGTAGTGATTTTGCAAACTTGTGATGATTGATACATTTTGGGGGAGGATAATATGTGCTGTTTTACATTGAGGTTATACAAAATGCCCATCTTGCAGTTAGTGGGTTTGTCAATAGTATGTTGAAATTCCTATGGTCATTTTGTCATGACAGCTAAGAGTTTTCATGTCATTTTAGGGGGTCCGGGAAAGGTTTGAAATCTAGACCCTCTGAACTTTCCTGCATTTTAAGGGAGGATTTTGCTGGTAGACTCAGCTTGGATCAATGGCTTAATTTCTGGAGATCATTGCAAAATTGCATTTTTTATTATATTACATGGCAATTTTTGTCCGTCACAGAGGATGGAATGGACAAAATTTTTGTCCGTTCCCAGCTGCAAAATTCTGTCAAAGGACAGAAGGACGGATGCTGGCTCTATTTGTATACAATGTATGGCTTATAGAACCCTACTTTAGTCTAAATCAACACCACTAGCAACAAGACTACCTTGAATGCTATACATTGTCCCTATAAATCATAGTTACACTGCTGCAGGTTTAACCAAGACAGAGCTAGCATCTCCCTAAGCCTGACAACCTCCTGCTGTACGCAGATGACCACTTAGGGAACCTCCATTTGTACCGATACTCGACAGTGCTTTTTATCAACTACTCTGATCTGCCACATTGTAGCATAATCAAGACAGATGCACACGCCCATGCTGATACATTGTTTCATGTCTCTGCTTCAATAGGCCAGTGGCTCTAATGAAATAGATATGCATGGTACATGTAACATTGTGTCTGCTAGGGAAAAAGCTTTTAGTTCTTGTAGTTCTTGTGACTTATACTATGGAGAAATAGCTAAAAATGGTCAGAACATGTTGGATCAATGTTTTGTAGCTGAGTTTTGGTGAGACATCAAGTGGCGTTTGTATTTCCATTTGTCATGTGTCTTGTACTTTTAGTGGAATGTAGGGCTTATTCAAGTCTGAAATTAGTAAAAGAAACAGGTTGTTACATTTGATTGACAGGTTGTTACATTTGATTGACAGGTTGTTACATTTGATTGACAGGTTGTTACTTTTGATTGACAGGTTGTTACTTTTGATTGACAGGTTGTTGTTTGATTGATAAGTTATATGTTTGATTGACAGGTTGATTGACAGGTTGTTATGTTTGATTGACACCTGGGGGAGTCAGTGATCACCTGTTACCTGCACATCTGTGCTGATGTTATAATGTTTGATTGACAGGCTGATTGACTGCTTGTATGTTTGATTGACAGGTTGCTCCACCTGGGCGTGTCCGCCATCACCTGTTACCTGCACGCCTGCCGCCACACGAACGAGTCGAAGTGCCGGAAGTACCTTGCCAAGGTCATCTGGCTGCTTACGTACGATGACGACAAGGGCACGCTCGCCGAGGCCGTCGATAAGTACTGCATCGGGGTGCCGCACGTCCAGTGGTTGCCATGGTAATGACATTTTTTTTTATTATCCTTTAGCATTGCACAGTGGATTAACGCACACTTCTGTTAACTGCACAAGGCCCCAAATCCCAAACCGGTGTGATTACTTCGCATTATTGCACCAGCCAGATAATTACACGACATACGATGGCAAATACATGTATATGGGCTTTGCAATTAAACAGCTTATACTGTATTTGTTTTATGTACAACTCTCAATGTAGTGTCATTTGACACAAATCCATTTTTCTTGCATACTGTATCTGGATAATGTTTAGTCGGACCCTTACTTCCCCATGACCTCAAGGAAAAGTGGCCAGCAGGTCAAACTGCGCTTCTCATGAATAAATTTGTCCTTGTACTGTCTGCTATTCTTGACTTACTTCTTGTCCCAGTAACATCTTAAAAATCCTAAACAGTGTAACTTAAACTAGGATTTACAACAATGAATAAAGCAAAGAGAAAGTAGTTGACCACAGAAAATTTTATGTTCTAAATGGCAGTTGACCGAAAGTAAGTAAAGACATTTTTGGATGAGGCTCTTGAGATCATGAACTTCTGACCTGTGGCCTCTGACCTGTACTTCCCAGGATTCCCCAGCTGCTGACCTGTCTGATCCGGAACGAAGGGAAGACGATCTTGAACTTGCTGAGTCAGGTGGGCAGGGTCTATCCGCAGGTGAGAGCCCTTCTCTCATTGGTCAACACTCAGGTAGTATTTCATAGTAAGTCAGCCAATCACTAAGGTGCAGGGTCTACCCACAGGTGAGAGCCCTTCACTCATTGGTCAACAGGTAGTATTTCATAGTAAGTCAGCCAATAACAAAGGTGCAGGGTCTACCCTCAGGTGAGAGCCCTTCTCTCATTGGTCAACAGGTGGTATTTCATAGTAAGTCAGCCAATCACTAAGCTGCAGTGTCTATAAACAGATGAGAGCCCTTCTCTCATTGGTCAACAGGTGGTATTTCATAGTAAGCCAGCCAATCGCTAAGCTGCAGTGCCCACAAACAGATGAGAGCCCTCCTGTGATTGGTCAAAGTTTGTATTTACATGATTGAGCAGCCCAACACAGAGGGCTAAAAATAAGATCTCTGTAGACCCCTAAAGGTTAGACATCCAAGTAATAAGATACGCCAAATATCATGTTTGTGTCACTGACGGAAGATAGTGGATACTATCTGAAATGTCTGACCGTTTCCAAAATCATATCCAGTTGCTTGAGTAAATGAGTAACTGCATTCTGGCATAACTGAACAATGTCTTGAATCTAATTCTACTGCTCGCCCAGTTAAAGACAAATGTTTACTGATTTAACAGTAACCTTGGTGAGAAAATGCAGTCACAGGAAAAGGAGAAGGCTTTTCATCTTGTAGCTATCACCGTGAAAAACTACAGGGCATGTAATTATTGTGTTCACAAGCAGTCTACATAAATGATAGTTCTCCTGTTACTGCCATATTTCATACAGTAACTGCTTAATCATTCCTATACTTGTATCATACATGTACAGGGCTCGAAATACTTTTTTCTGCATACCTGCACTGGTGCAGGTAACATTGAAAATTACCTGCACCAGACAAGTTTTACCTGCATCACTCTAAATTCAGCAATTATGGATCATACTTAAATTGTTCAGGAACCATTGCTACTATTTTCTTTATACTTTATAGGTGGTAACAGTCAATGCAGCTAATAACAATCCACATACAACTTACATTTATGTATATACCCAGTACATGGACCAGTGCAGGTTAGGTGCAGGTAGACACCAGAAATACCTGCACAGCTCCAATTTTACCTGCACTAACCTGTATATACCCAGTACATGGACCAGTGCAGGTTAGGTGCAGGTAGACACCAGAAATACCTGCATGGCTCCAATTTTACCTGCACTAACCTGCATATACCCAGTACATGGACCAGTGCAGGTTAGGTGCAGGTAGACACCAGAAATACCTGCATGGCTCCAATTTTACCTGCACTAACCTGCATGCACAGGTGGTATTTCCAGCCCTGACATGTACACCCAGGCCCATGAGAAACAGCAGAGCATGTAATGACTATTTTTATTAGCAGTTGTAATAAATGATAGGCAGTGACAGCCATATGTCATAACCACGGTGTTTAGACATCTTGTGTTGGATCCTCTTTATCATTCGGTTAACCATGAAAAACAACAGAGCATGTAATGATGGTTTCCACATGCCTGGAGTGATACAATTGTAGTTAGACTGTTACGAGTGTACTCCTAGAATACAGTGTGACAATGTTGTTAAGAATTGTGGCAATACAGTTAAATGTTACTGCAATGTTGTTAAAGTTGTAGCAAGTTCTTCTAAATTGTAATAGTTATTTTTTCAAAGGTGGTAGCGACATTTCTAGTAATGTTGTTAAAAGTCGTAGCAATATTGGAAAAAATTGTAGAAATGTTGTGAAAAATTGTACCAATATTGTAAAAAGTTGTAGCAATATTGTTTCAAGTAGTAGCAATATCATTGCCTCAAGTTGTAGCAATATTGACAATGTGAATAGTTGTAGCAATGTATTTAGTTACTATAAGGTTTTCATTCACAAGTACCATTATAGCAATGTTCTGAAATTAAACATTGTATCAATGTTATCCAACGCGTTGCGATTTTTCCCTCCTCCAGGCGGTGTACTTCCCTTAAACATTGTATCAATGTTATCCAACACGTTGCGATTTTTCCCTCCTCCAGGCGGTGTACTTCCCCATCAGGACCATGTACCTCACCCTGAAGATCGAGCAGAGGGAACGATGTAAGTACAAACTTGAAACTTGAAACAACACATCAAACAAACAAACCCTTTTTGGCTCATGCAAAAGACGGATGCAGCCCCAACTGAGATGCCCTACTTGAATGAATGAATGATTTTATTTGTAAAACATTGCAGCTTGGTAGCTGAATTGCGAGTTACATTACACTAATTGTGGGTTATCTCCACATACATAAATTAACACAATCATCGTGAGTAAAACTAGGCTATTGAATCTCTGCATAAATCTACACGGTATATTCCGACAGTTTACACAGACATTGACTAAGATACACTTTCGGACACTAGTCGCCACTTGTATACAGTAGATCTAAGGCACGTGGGATGAAGGACAACGCATGTCTTTTAAACCTGCTTGAGGCAACCCCTCGAAAATGGAACCCCCATGTTACATCCTTTCCAAAAGAGAGATGCAGCCCCAACCGAGATGGCCAATCAAGATTTAACCTGGTTCTCAGCTAGTTACCGACTAATTGAAACCAAGACCTCAACTGTGAGGCTGCTACCAGTTGAGCTACAGGGACATCCCCTCTCTGTAGCAGTACCTGTACCTTTTTCCTGCCAGTTTTGCGATGAGTAACCACCTCCGAGCCATTTCCCACCAGACTCCGGCACGCGCTCTGATTGAACTGTGCCAGAGTCTGTAAAAGCTGTTACAGAAATTGCCGGCAGTCAGATGTGGTTAATGCCGCCGGTCGGCACTTCTGGGAGCCGGGCGCCATAACCGGGGCTTAATGTGCGAAGGTTTGGGGATCAGGGCGCACGGGTCAAGGCAAGGGTCTGTTTTGGGGGAACAGTCTCCCAAAAGAATGCAACAACAGTCCCCTGCGTTATCATTGTTTAATGTTACGGTCACATTTCCAACCCAACCCTCCAGGCAATTTTTGGAAACAAAAATTAAAGTTTCATTTTCATTTTATTCAAAGTGTGTATAAAGGAATATACTCACATTATGCTGAAGATTATTTTGTCTTACAGGCATCAAAACATCAGGTGAGATGAAAAATGTGTAAAAAAAAAACAAAAACAACTCTACTATCCTATGATGATCGACCAACCTGATGAAATTATTTTCGGTAACTTATTTTTCTTACGTTTTGGGTTTTTTGTGGTCACTTATATCAAAATGCTGACCTATGTGAAACTAGAACAACAACCATCATACTGTAATTTAGTGGGGAAGTCCCTAGACAGTTGAGGGCATGTGGGGTCAAGGCCAGAAAACTAGGTGACTGCGGATGTTTTCCCATTGTCAAGATGTGAACGCTCAGACTTGATAGCTTTTGGCTACAGCAATGTTGGCAAGAAATTGGGGATTGAGAATTGGGGGTGATTTAAGTGCCTGGAAGTGTTTTGTTTTGCTACAAAGTATCCTATTCTGTCTGATGTAATGTATCAGTTTCCTATAGGGCATGGCAGGTCAAGGCTTGGAAGAAATAGTCCATTTAGCATACAGCATTAGGCCCCAGGTCTCTAAACTGTTGTTATTACACTGAAACAATATTCTCCCTAGCCAGTGTTCTAGCCTGGATTTTATTTTAGCGTGATATTAATGGCAGTGGAGCAAGCAACGGGGTGCGTGTGTGAAAATGGGGGTTCTTGGCCCTTTTATTGTGGAGAGAATTAGGAATTGTAAGGAAAAAAGTTGACATTGTACATGAGGTTACTGTAGTCTTTTTAGATATAGGGTGTAAGTGGTAGGATTTTTTTGTCAGTTTAGAGTGACTCCTATCAACATTTTTCATTCTTGATCATTCTTGATTTTTCGACCAGGTGGAATGTAATTTAGAGGCTTTATTCGTCCATTAGCTGTGATACAAGATGGTACACCGCTAGTCTTCCTGGACATAAAAGTTCACTCATGACACAATGTATACGTGACACATACAAAAACTTTACAGTGCAATTATTTCTTCAATTAATTCTTCCAAGTCTAGCCTTTTGAGCTCTACAAACCGGTACTGTAGACTAAATATTCTAACAGTTCAGGACACCTGAGGTGAAGGTTGGGGTTGTAAAAGTTGTGTGGAAGCGAAAGTATCTCACATGCTCTGCAGCATTTTCCTTTGAAGTAATGCAGCCACTTTTATATCCCGTGACCCATCCCCATCAATGTTCGGTCTTCTGTTGCACATTTTGTGGTCGTTACTGCACGGTTCATGTTCGGTCTTCTGTTGCACACTCTGTACATTAACCAGGGAATTTCAGTCTAGGGAGAATTGTGCCGGGAAATATTTTACTTTGAAGCTGTATGAAGCCAATTTTGGGAGCCATGAACCATTCGAGGTTCAAATTGCTATTCTAATGCTTAAAGCCAGGCAGAAATGGGAGTTCATGTCGGGTGAAGGCTGGATTAGTGTTACCCACAGTACCTGCAAGCTTTTTTCATTCTTTAAGGTAATTCCAATTGGAGCACTTAGTTACCAGATTAAAGCTGGAAGACCAACACAGAGTTAAAAGTTGAAGTCCTTCCTGCACCAGATGGTGTGTAGGGCGGCACACATCTCCATTTCAGTAGCCATGGGCCACACAGCTTGGTGTAATCACTACAGCAGGGGGCTAGTCCACGGGTATGGTGTGTGTTCCACTACCATACTCTTTCCGAAATGCTGAATGCTAAGCAGAAAAAGCAGCATGTACCATTTTTAAAGCATTCTTCGAGTCTTTGGTTTAAAGCAGTGGAGATTTGAACCCCAGATCTTCCTAATGTACATTAAACAGTCACTTCGTTCCCCGACCATTGCTGGGAGAGCCGGAGTGATTTGTGTGGTGTTTAATGTGTTGTGCAGCAATCGCCAGCATTGCAGCTGCACTAATGGGGGGGGGGGCACCAAAATTTTCCCCATTCCGTCCTCTGTCACTGACAAAAATCAACATAAATTGAGCCAAGCCGAGTCTACCAGCAAAATTTGTTCCTCAAAATAAAGTAAATAGCATTTCAGAGGGTCTAGATTTATATATTTCCATTCAAAATCCAGGGGACAGAAAAAAAGGCTGGCTGGAACACTGGGTGTGACCCAGGTATGGTTTGAATCTTCGACCTCCCAAATGTATGGCAAACACTCTATTCCCCCGACCATTGCACACAAAGCCAGAGTGATTTGTGTGTTGTTTAATGTGTTGTGCAGCAAGCTACGGCATTACTGCTGCACTAATGTGGGGCCACATGCATTAGTGTCGTATAGTTAAACACAAAGCCTGCTGAAGGCCACCAGCAGATGGGTTAGTGTGAACGGATATACGGCACTTTCCAGTTGGACAGAGGAAAGGCTGCTATTCAGCCAACTGATGAATCAAACCCCCAGGCCACTCCAAGTTAGATAGTTGTTTGCTTAAAAAATTCATGATTTCATCTTAAACAAAAAAGAAATTATGTGATACACTTCAGTCGTTTCATTAGTTGACATCTCAAAGTTTATAGTATATGTGAAACCATTTACGGCAGTTTCCAGTTGGCCAGAGGAAAGGCTGCTTAGTTTCAGGCAACTGATGAATCAAACCCCCAAGCTACTCCAAGTTAGGTAGTTGTTTGTTGGGCTTGCTTAAAAAAATCCTGATTTGATATGAAAAAGAAAGATATAATGTGGTACATACTTTAGTTGCTTGTTTAGTTCAATTTGCTAATCTTTGAAGTATTAGGCAAAACCTATTTCTTATGTTCTCCAAAAACGTTTCTAAGACTTGAAGTTTCTTCCATTTTCAGCTTTTGCTCCATTCGATTGTTTGCCGAAAAGAATGATAAAATGAATGGTGAGAAAAAATAAGTTATGAATGGTATTCGACATGTACAGTTTTGCATAGAACCATGTAAGTCAGCTACATTACAAAACTACATGTGCCCATGGAAGAAGTGCCATATTTCCTCCTCAGTCTAAGGTTCCACCACCACCTTTAACTTGAGTCTTGCCTGCATGTTCACAAAACCATTGTTTACCTGTCAAAGTTTCTTGGTCACAGTTTTCCAAAGCAATCTGAGAAACAAGTCATCAAATTAGATGAGCCGGAATGAAGTAGTTTCCCCCGGAAGCGGGCCGGGGTGCGGGTCTAGGAGCAAATTTTACGACAAGGTTCGAGGACGAACGTCCGTAGTAGGACATCTGTAACCATGAAACTCTCAGTGCTGCGGCACTTCCCAACGATTTGTGGGGAGGGCCGGGACCAACGGCACTTAACGGCAGCGTTTATCATGTTAGATCTATGGTACTTTAGGCACTCACATTTATTTACTGGGTTCTTTGGCATTTTGTAGAAGAAATTTTGATAGAAGATGGTGCAGCTATGTGTAAACACAAGGGTACTATAAGCCAGAGCCACTCTAAAGATTCTCTGATATTTTGAAGCAAAAATTCAGCAAGAGATTGAAGTTGATAACACACAAGGGTGCTGGGAACAAAACTTGAATCTGATTTGAGTATGTTTAATATTCAATTCCTGAAACTGTATGATTGTGCCAAGATATGTCAATGAAGGTTAGACATTCAGGACCTGGTAATAAGATACGGCAAATAGCAATTACTCAAGCAACTGGATATGATTTTGGAAATTCTCAGACGTTTCAGATAACCACCTGTTATCTTTCGTCATTGACACGTGTGAGTACAAAGTACAGACTGTCCCTCAGTCTTTGTTTTCATGTTAATCTTCCAGTGAAGCATAAGTTTTTTTTGATCCACGAACCACGAGATTGAATTGCTATTGCCTAATGAGATCATGTATTACAGCAGAGAGAGGGCCTTTAGAACAGCACTTATGTGCATATTTGTTATGGCTGATATATTGCAGGGAAGGGGGGGGGCATGACAGTTTGGTTCAGATGAATGTTAGGGTGATTTGGGCGATTGAGGCCTGCATTTTTTTTTCTTTCACAGCAAAACTTTAGAGAATTTTTCATTTTTCCCCCAAGCAGACTTTTTCGACTTGCTTATTGCCTGAGAGGGTACAAATTTACCAGCTCTGGAGGGCTGAAGCTAGGTCATGATACAACAACATGTACATTGCATTTCGGTAAACACTGGGCATACCTAGTTGATTTTTTTCTTGGATTTGTAAAATAAATGTTTATTGGAAATGTTAGTGCTGTTACAGTAACACATTTCTCTTTTGTCCCACGGCCACCCCTAGCAGCTACCTACAGAAGTGCAGCGGTTTGTTTGTTAGTAACAGTCATGTCTCCTGTGCCCTGCAGACACAGTTATCCTTTAAATTTATTTGGATCCACATTTGGAGCCCTAGCAACTGTAATGGAACTGCAGCGGTATTTTTGTTAGTGCTTTAACACATTTCTCCTGTGCCCCACAGACAAGAGTAGATAAGTCGTTGTAGGAGTTCCCCGTAAAGCCAGCCCTAGTGGCTGCCTGTGGAACTGCAGCAGTGTGTTTGTTAGTGCTTTAACACATTTCATCTGTATCCCACAGACAAGAGCGGAGAAGTTGGCGCCGGCGTGCCCCGTACAGCGAGTCCGAGCGTGTCCGGGAAAGCGGCACACCACGGTCCGACCGCGTCGTCTTCCCTCCCGCCAACGACACAGCTGGGCGCTTCGCTCGCTACATCCAGCCAAGGAGACCCAGCAGGTAAGGAATAGGGATGTGTACCGATACAGTACCGGTACAATCAATTAGGTACAGATACAAAAATACCGGAACCCTGGTGTACCGGTACTGGACCTGTATCTAATTAGTGCAAGCCAGGCAGGATAACAGGTCAGGAGATGGCCACTTTGACAGATAAAATTACTGTGAAATCACCATTATAGCAGTCTCTGAGCCCCAGTGAGGGAAAAACAACAAGGGTCAAATTTTTGTTGCATCATGTGTCTACCATAATAAACACGTTTTTATTTGTTCAAACATGCTTCTACCCTTTTTAGTACATTTCTTGCCATTGTAACATATCATAATATAACATTATGATATAATATTCAATGCCATGCATTTAGGTCCGGACTCATTAGGTCCGGACCTGTACCTAAACCTCTGGATTCGAATCCGGACCTGTACCTAAACGTGGGTTTAGGTACGCATCCCTAGTAAGGAACCTTCTTACACCTTCGCTGGCATCTTAGGGGTGATGTTATGTCTTAGTGGAGTGTCTTCTTTCATCTCATGGCGTCTTACGTAGAGGTGATGTTATGTCTTGATGTGGTGTCATCTTACACCTGAGTTGGACTGGTGTCTAGGATGTATGACACCGTCTTCAAGTTGGGCTGTTTTTTGAGGTGTTTTTCTGAGGATCCTTGTTTGGCAAGTCTTGTATCTACAAGTTGGGCTGTTGTACATATAATTAGGGCAATTTTTTAATTTTTTATTTAAAGACCCTTGCTTGGTGAGTTGTTTTAATTCCATTTAAATTGTATTTGAGTCAGCCGGGATTTAAAATTGTGGCAGAGAGAAAATAAAGTTTTCGAGGTGGTTCATAGTTTGAACAGGGGTAGGAACACCAAAGACGGAACAATAATTTTCGTTGTGGTTTTGAGTTTGTGCTGAAGAGGTCACTGCAAAAAGCGTAAACTTAAAACAACCGCAAAAATTTCTGTGTTGAACAATATTTGTTTGATATGCAGTGATTCCAGTAAACTTGTAACCTTGTCAGATCCTTGTGTTACGCAAATAACTACATAAGACAAGCGTGACAGATGAGTCTAAGCTTGGCCTACAGCTAGACGTACCTTCTTGAGTTGATTTTATTGTAGACAGTGTCTTGAGACTAGATCTCTAAGGTGGAGATATGATTTAAGACATGATGGATGAAGAAGGAAGTCGTCTGGAACCGGTGTCTAAGACTGGCCTCCAGCTATATAGACGTACCTTCTAGAGTTGATTTTATTGTGTCTTGAGACTAGACCTCTGAGGTGGAGATATGATTTAAGACATGATGGATGAAGAAGGAAGTCGTCTGGAACCGGCGTCTAAGACTGGCCTCCAGCAAGACGTACCTCCTAGAGTTGATTTTATTGTAAACAATGTCTCTGAGACTAGGAGTTGTGATGTGAGAGATGTCGGATGAAAGAAAGAAGATGTCTGGAACTGATGCTAATTCTCGCCTCAAGCAAGACATACCTTCTTCTGTTGATTTTATTGACGACGTCATCTTGAGACTTAAGATGTGAAGTATGAATGCTTAGGATGGCGGATGCGATCACTAAGACGTCTGGAATGAAAGTCTAAGACTTCACGCCTGCAGCAAGACTTAAGTTTTAGTGTTCAACTTGACTTTTAATAGCGTCATTGTCAGGAGACCTGTTGTCTACTCATCATTGATTTGTGTAACTCTGTCCAGTTTAAAATCATCTTTATTCTACACAATATGAATAAATATGATGATGGCTGTTTCTTCGTATCCGAAGATCAATGGTAGGCAGACAAGGTTGATTAGACGACCAGTCTGCCTGGCCTGCACGTGACTTTTTAAGGTGAAGGAGGGGTGTGCACTTCCTTCTCCACCCTCTCGTCTACTGGCGCACTAAGTCCTACAGGGACAGAACTGTTTTGCCACGTAAGACGGCCCCAGCAGATGCAGGTTTATTATTTGGAGTTTCCATCTCCTAGGAGGACTTCCGACCAAGGATGCAAGGGGTTCCTCCTACCCCTGACTCGTGTGTCATGGCCGGTGCGTCATGCCCGAACATGCCCCTATGGCCTGTCACCACAACAAAGGCCTGTCACTGCCACTAGCCGCAGCTATGTACTAATTTACACCTGAGTTAGGTGAGGAAAGTCGTGTAAAGTGCCTTTCCCAAGGGCACAAGATCGGTGACACAGCAAGCGGATTTGAACCCGGGACCTCTCGGGCCTGAGACCAACGCGCTCCCGATTGTGCCACGCGGTCCCAAGAATAAACATATAGTACACACTAAAACCTAGGACAGCCCTTTGTCTGGTTTACCAGGAGGGCGCAAGGTATTAAAAAGAAGTACAATGTATTTGGAAAGATTAAAGCCTTTCAAACATAAAATTTAACGTTACATTTCATAAAATTTAGACCCTGATGATCACAACTAGTTTCTGTAGATAAACTGTCCTAATGTACAGTCCCAAGTAGGTGTGTTTCAGGCACAGTAGATAGCATAGGATGCACAAAGTGCGCACTTTCTACTTTTAAGATGTCTCACGTCACGGTCTTTGCAGCTGACCAGACAGAGTGACTTCATTAGTAGTATCACAGATGAGTCATGGTTCTTCAGTGTTAACTCTCAGCCTGCTACTGTCAGGATTGTCAGATATAGACTCGTAGACAGTTATCTGCCAGTGATAAGTCTGGAGCAATGTTTCTGGTTTTTATTAGTTTGTGGTTGTTGATTGTAGTGTGTTTAGAAGAGGAAGATGGGGGGCTTTAGGGCCTGGGCGTATACCAGGCTTTTAGCTAGGATTTTATAATAGGGAGTCCAAACTTATTGGTGAATCGCGGTAAGTGACTGTTGTAGGGGGGTCCGGGGGCATCCACCTTCCATGGTGCAGAGTTTTTGATGATTTTAAGTTAAAAAAGTGCATTCTTAGGTATCCCAAGAGGCAAAAATACTGTTCCAGAGGTCACAGTAGAAGACTGTGACCACAGATGACCTGGTAGCATCCCTGGTCAATCAGAATTTCATGCTTGTCAGACTATTTTCTCTGTAGTGTAAGGGCGTCCAGGGGCATCAAATTTCTTGTAATTCTAAGAAAAGTGCGTCCAGATACACGTTGACGCAGGCCTAGCTAAAAGCCTGGGTGCATACGTTGTGCAGTCATTGTATAACTGTGTAGCGAAACCTTTCAGTGCCCATCATTTCCGTGGTTTCGTCCTTATCCATTTCCGTGGTTTCGTCCTTATCATGCAGGCTCATTTTTCGATTTTTCAATAAATCCTTTGCTCTGACGTCCGCCTTGCGTGAGAACGTCAATGGGAGACGGATCCTTGCCTGTGGCCTTCAGACTGTCAATTTCACCTGTCATCGCCATGGTTTTTGTTCGTTTCGTTGTCATTATTTGGGCTCATTTGTCGATTTTCAAATTTGATCTTTGCTTGTGTGACAACCCAGATAACTGATGAATGTTTGCCTGTAGCTTTTGGACTGTCAATTTTACCTGTCATTGCCATGGTTTTGATCATTTCATACTTATTGCGTGGGCTCATTTGTCGATTTTCGGATTTGATCTCTGCTTGGGTGAGAACCCAAATCTCTGATGAATGTCTGCCTACAGGCATCAGACTGGCAACCTCACCTGTCAGCATCATGGTTTTGTTCGTTTTGTTCTCATTATGCGGGCTCATTTGTCGATTTTCCGACTTGATCTCTGCTTGCGTGAGAGCCTGAATCGCTGATGACTGTCTGCCTCTTGGCATCAGAAGGGCAGGTTTACTTTCATAGTTCCCGTCCCTAATTATCGAGCGGGACCTCGGAGCCACGTGAGGTCGGGCGGATCGATTCCCGATACCGCCCCAATCCACAGGTGTACCAGGGCGGCCGTTATTGAGCCCATTTGGCGAGGTGTAAATTACCCTTCTCTCCATCATTGGGAAATTTACACTCGTCGGTTTGTTCCACTCTCATGTCGATGATGGCGGGACCATGATTTTCCCTGAAACCCTCATTAATTGGTGGGGAGAGTCCATCTTTTAACTGAAGAGCACTTATTTTACTCCACTCTCGGTCGGGGTTCGATTTGCTGGGAGGTTGAGAGACAGCATTGATGGGGAGATGGCAGGAAAGTGGAGTCCTATTAATGGAGGCTGGAACGGTGGGAAGATGTGCTAATAGTACAGAACAAAGACATCCACTTGTACATGTTTGAGTAGGTTTCTGCTGAGGCCACTCCAATGTGTATGTTTGGTTCTGGGACATTTTGAACTGGAAATTTAGCTGAAAGTGGAGTCAATCTCCTAATAATGGAGCCTGGAGAGGCTGGAAGATGTCCTATAATAGTGCAGGACTGGGACAGGAGAAATAGGGAGAGTAGCTGAAATCGGAGTCAATCTCCTAGTAATGGAGGATTGAGAGGGGGAAGATGTCCTATAATAGTGCAGGACTGAGACAGTAGAAATAGGGAGAGTGGGTGAAAGTGGAGTCAATCTCCTATTAATGGGGACTGGAGAGGAGGGAAGATGTCCTATAATAGTGCAGGACTGAGACAGTAGAAATAAGGAGAGTACTAGATGAAAGTGGAGTCAATCTCCTAATAATGGAGGCTGGAGAGGAGAGGCAAGAAGATGTGCTAATAGAGCAGACACTAAGACACTTATACATGTTAGGGTGAGGCCTCTCCATTGTGTATGCTTGGTTTAGGGACATTTTAAACTGAAAATTTAGATGAAAGTGGAGTCAATCTCCTAATAATGGAGGATTGAGAGGGGGAAGATGTCCTATAATAGTGCAGGACTGAGACAGTAGAAATAGGGAGAGTCGACGAAAGTGGAGTCAATCTCCTATTAATGGAGGCTGAAGAGGCAGGAAGATGTGCTAATAGAGCAGACACAGCCACTTACACATGTTAGGGTGAGGCCACTCCAATGGGTATGTTTGGTTCTGGGACATTTTAAACTGAAAATTTAGATGAAAGTGGAGTCAATCTCCTAATAATGGAGGCTGGAGAGAAGATGTGCTTATAGTGCAGGACAGAGCAGACACAGACACTTGTACATGTTAGGGTGAGGCCACTCCAATGTGTATGTTTGGTTCTGGGACATTTTGAACTGAAAATTTAGCTGAAAGTGGAGTCAATCTCCTAATAATGGAGGCTGGAGAGAAGATGTGCTTATAGTGCAGGACAGAGACAGACACTTGTACATGTTAGGGTGAGGCCACTCCAATGTGTATGTTTGGTTCTGGGACATTTTAAACTGAAAATTTAGATGAAAGTGGAGTCAATCTCCTAATAATGGAGGATTGAGAGGGGGAAGATGTTCTAATAGTACAAGACAGAGACAGACTCTTGTACATGTTTGAGTAGGTTTCTGCTGAGGGCCACTCCAAGGTGTCTACTTGGTTCTGGGACAGTTTGAACTGAAAATTTAGCTATTTATTAAGACGAAGAGCACTGGGAGGAAGAATTTAAATTTTCTACACCATTCCTTTATATGAGTCAATCCGCGAAACAATGTGTATCATGTTACAGCTCTCAGACTCGGTTTTCATGGTGATACTTTAATTCAGCATCATTATTTTAAAGTCCAAGAACTATCAAGTGAAATTGGTGTGGCCTAAGTACATGACGAGACATTCGAGACTAGCTGTAGTGTGTTTTAGTGCTGGCAGATTTAGAACTGAAACCAGGAGGAGCCTCTTTAACAGAGACAGGAGTGGTAGGGAAGGGTGCAGAAAATACGGGTCAGTCATGAAGCAGGGTTGGACAAGTCCACTAGCCCTATTGTCCAGGGCAAGTGAAAGTGCTGTTCGGGCAAGTGCATGACCTACCCCACTTGCCTGATCGGGCAAGTAAGATTTTTCCATTGATTTTAGTGCAATTTTGATATACTTGTTCCATTTTACAGTCATGACATCAAGCAATTTTCTACAGAGAATTCCAATTTGCTGGAAGTGAAAATTCATATACTAGTAACAGTGACATTTGAAATTTGGGCAAGTAAAAATTGGTTCGGGCAAGTACATTTTTTATGTGCTTGCCCGGTAGGACAATTGAATTTTAGAAAACTTGTCCAAACCTGCATGAAGTCCAGGAAGATTAGTGGCATGCCCTAGGGCACGCCACTAATGGATTTTCAAATAAAGTCTCTCTTAAAGTCTCCTTATGATACAGAACAGATACAGATACAGTTAACCAAACCTGCTATTTTCAGTGTTATTTTCAGTGTACCAAGACTGTGACTGCGTTTTTGTCTAATACTGTCATATACCGGATTATCATTAAAAAAACAAAAGGGCCTTGATAAATAGTTCATGAGTTACTCTGTCAGGATGTCGTTCCAGATTTCAAGTAATTCTTGCAAGAAAGGGGTTTTACAGAGCGTTTCCCAACCTTGACCTCTTCCATATTCCATCATAGTAGATTTACAGAGCGTAAACTTGACCTTCCATATTCCATCATAGTAGATTTTCTTCCGGAAACACGTAGCGTAGTTGAGCAGAGTTGATGCAGGGTAAGTTACTGTAAGTGGTTTGGGATTCAAAGTCAGACGAGATTCTTCTATAAAAATACATAACATTGGGGTCAAGCTTAAGGAGTCGAGGATTGAATTCTATTGGAGATTGGAGGTTATTCTTATGTCTTGAAGAAATCAGTGCCAAGTGTAAGACTCCCCAGCCCCCCTGTGATGTTCTTAAGTTCGTTAGAATCTCCCAAAGCTGCCCACTTTGCAAATTTCATTAGACTTGAGGCGTTTTTATCGATTACAGCTCGACGTGTACTCCTGCCCATTTGGGTTGTGCTGTCATGTATCCTGCCATGCTCTCTAACCTTGATCCTTGATGCTTTGTGGGCGCTACCGTCTTGAAGATCCCTGCTACGTCTTAAGATCTACACCTTGAGGCTTCTCTGTGTCTGTACCTCCTTAAGGATACCTCAGGTAACATCTAAACACTTCCCGTCGTCTCAAACACTCACCGATAGAAGCTCGGGAGTCTCAGACCCGCCTTAAAACTTTAAAGTGGTTTCCCAGCTTCTCTCCTGGGCAGGTTCCTGGTGATTTCTTCCCGCCGCCGGCTTATTTCCCTGAAGACGTTAAGGTTGACTTGAAGAAGGCGCCTGACCTCCAGGGCACCGGATGACATTGCACTTTCACTTTCACTTCACTTTCACTGGTAGGAGAGTTCAGGAAGCTGATATACTATTCACTCTTTGATCATGAAGAGATGCCTCCAGAAAAATTCTAAAGAGAAGAAACAAAATCACCTGGGTGCACAGTTAGATTGCACATTATCCTTCCCCATTTGCACAGATCATTTAAACACATTGTAATGAGGTGGCCTTCTTTTTGGTCAGTATTGGCCATCATTGACAGTTATGATAGTTATTGTTGTGTTGTGTTCCCTGACTCCTTGTAGTGCTCTGTTGACTACGATTGACGACTAGGAAACACTGGATGAGCGGACTAAGATTTAATCTACAAACTTCTAGCTCTGTACATGTGACTGGTGTAGTGATACAAAAATAGGTCATGTGATTTGACTGAGAGTGCTTCGTCCAAGGCCCCATAAAGCATGCTGGGTCTTGCATGATGAGATTATCTGGATATGTAACAGTTATTGATATCAGCCCTACAGCTTTGAATTCGGCTATGGCTAAACAGTCCTATACAAGAACGACAGTCTCTGCCACATTATATATGAGGGCACATCTGTAGGCTGTGCCCTACGGTCCTCCGGGTCTGTTGCAAAGTTTATTTCTCTAGATCTACTGTTTGTCTGCCATGCGCATGCATCAGTCTGGCTTTATTTTAGCTGCCTAGACAGTCTTTGTGCATCACTGTCACGCAGGGTTCTAGCCAGGATTTTATTTTAGCGTAGTGGGAATGGCATGATAGCGAAGCGACTAATCAGGAGATTGGTGTCTTGGTCCTTCCATGGTGAGATTTGAAGATGTAGAGTTAAAAGTTAGGATTTTTGGGTCAGTTTTGAGTGGCATATCATCATTTTTCATTGTTCAGACATTGATTAGTCATTGTTTAAGAAGCAAATGACAGCAAAGCACCACTACACTAGTTAAAAATTAGTGTAATGGCCCTTATTTTAGCGTAGGGGTCACAAATTTTAGCGTAGTGGCCCACTACGCTAAAATACACTAGCTAGAACCCTCACCCAGAGGTTCTCATGTTTGTTCTTATCAACTCAACTCAGGAAGTGATTTTTCCGGAAGTGCCTGTCACTGAAGATGCAGCGAGACTTGTAATAACAGACTGTTTCATCATTTCAGGTCCACTGACTGAGGCTTTTCCTTGACTTTGGCCTTTAATCTTTCAAGTGCTCCTTAATCCCTGGTGGGGACGCTTTTCTTACGGGTCACCAGTCAACCTTGACTGATACTTCTTAAAGGACAAGCTGGATCTTAAGACGTTGATTGTGTCTTGTGGGTACCCTCACAATAGTAATTAAAGCTGTCTCTGATATTCCTTATTGTCTATGTCTCTTCAGACAACAGACCTCATGTCTGGCTTTCTTATCGAAAGATCTAGAAAAAAGTCACAAACTGGCTATTAGACATGAAATCTCGCAGTCTTTAACCACAGGGAAGTTGCTACCCTTGTTAGAAATATGCACACCTAACAAAGGACAAAATGTAAAGTTTGATATGTACATTATTGACATCATCTAACTATGATGTTATTGAAGAACTCTATGTATGTGTCATGAAGAGAAAACAAGCATCAAAATTGTAGTTTGCAATCATTCTTCTTCTTCTTTCGTGTCATATTATTATGGCAAATCATCACCAGTCACTTGTGATTGAGCATTGGAATAAAGATGTAAAGTGTAGTAAACTTTTCATATTATTCTCTTCTAGAAGCATAAAAACTCGTCAACACTAGAATAATTCAAAATAGTGAGAGTGCAATATTATAAAGTTGGTGAAGAGCATTTGAATGAAATTACATAGACAAATGATATAACTCAAGTAACCTACTAAACAGCAGAAACTTGTCATATTGTACATTGAAGAGTGAAGAATCTCTGCCCTTATGGGTGGATATCCTGAAAGTCAGGTTGTCAGGCGTCGCCCATGGTGATAGCATACTTCTCAGTAGTGTTCTAACGTGTTTGGAGTAGAAGACGAATTTCGCCAGCGGTCGAGGATTAGCAGCCATTCGTCGGCCACACCTGGGGAAATTTCCTGGGAAGTCAGACAAGCTTCTGTCTGGGAAGTTTGGTTTGAAGATAAGCGCTGCCGTAATTCGATCATTTGTCATACCGGAGCCGATCTTTGGGCAGGATTTTGTGGATCTAAGATGTGGTGTTTGAGAAAATTGGCTCCTGATTGAGCCCGCCCACAGACTTAAGGGTGACTTAGGGGTGACAAACCGCCCTTAAACATCTCAAAGACTCTGCACATGAAAAACCCGGATGATGATGATGATGACTGTTCAATTATTTATTTATTTATTTATTAATTTATTGGTTTGGCTGATTCAGAACACACAGCCAGGGCTGCCCAACTAGCCTATGGCTATTACAAAGGGCTAGCCCCACTGACAGAAACAAAGACAATACATATGGAGTTGGACAGGATACTTAATATCAATGATGATGACTGTCTGTTGGTATCATAAAGGGAATTTCTCCCCAGCGTACCAGAGTCTGGCCCGCTGCCATGATTGTCAGTGACAGATGGACGCTTCAGTTGGTCGCTTTAAAGTAGTCGCTTTAACAATTTACCGCCTACCGGGATATTTTTGTGACAAAGAAGAATAGTTTCTAAAATAGATCAAATGCAATTTAGACGCCCCAGTGCACTAATTTAAAGTACTATCCTCTGCGAAGGTCTCCAAAATTTGTGGCTCTCCACTCTTTTGAGACAGATTTCTTTCTCACAACTTGTTAACTTTGCTAATTATAGACTGAGTCTCTTAGGTCTACATGATTGATTCAATAAACAACACAATTAAGACTGTCACTCATTTGGGAGGTAAAAATATCCCAGGCCTGTCATTATCAATGAAATCTAGACATCCAGGTGATAAGGTATGCCAAATAGCATTTACTGATTCAGCAGCACTTGTATTTGGTTCTGAATCACCCCATGCACAGCTACTTTTGTGAGAAAAGTAAGAAATGTAATCTCATCCCAATGCACTGGAGTGCTTTTCTTGTTAAGTGCCGATTTTTTTTTTTTTTACTTTAAAACTTTGTTGAGAAATACAAACACAAATGAGTGTATAGACTTGCTTTCAAGTTGGCTCGATTTCACATGTGAATAGAATGATTGATTAAGTACTAAATTTGCACATACTAAGACATTTTGAGAAGTTTAAAAAACTGACAAACTTTTGGAGAGCCCAGCATGAGTTGTCTATATTTTTTTGTGATGACTTTATACGAGCGATCGCTGTTGTTGTTTATATCCGGGGTATTCGACGACTGGTGCCTACCAGGATGTCAGCAGATTGGGTTAAAAATTCATATTTGAATTAGCAGATCAAATTACTGGTTAAGGTGTAAATCTGATTCAATAGTTTGCAAAACACCTACTTTTTGCCTAACAATGCGTCACTGTGACATCATGGTGATTGCTCGAATTGTTATGGATGATTCTAATTTTCTGACTTTTGAAATTAGCACTTTTTTGTGCATACATCAACAGAACTAAGTAGTCATGCTCTGGCACGATTCCACATATGAATAGAGAATGACTGATGAAAGTACTTATGCCACTCAGAGTAAAACTTCAAAAAGCCAACAGAATTGATGGGCCCAGCATGAGCAAAGTGATTTTGTGTTTTACGACTAAATTGCTTTTATTTTCGTTTCTTCCAAACTGAGCTCTGTGGGGGGTAAACTGTTCTTATGTGGGAGAGGAAACAGTTGGACACGAAGATACA
>NC_049988.1:21370696-21372195 GCF_000003815.2 Branchiostoma floridae
AGGGATGGCAGACTTCACCCCCTTAACCATACTTTGGGCAGTCAGGGATGGCAGACTTCACCCCCCTTACCCATACTTGGGCAGTCAGAGATGGCAGACTTCACCTCCTTACCCATACTGGGACAGTCAGAGATGGCAGACTTCACCCCCTTACCCATACTTGGGCAGTCAGGGATGGCAGACTTCACCCCCTTACCCATACTTGGGCAGTCAGAGATGGCAGACTTCACCTCCTTACCCATACTGGGACAGTCAGAGATGGCAGACTTCACCCCCTTACCCATACTTGGGCAGTCAGGGATGGCAGACTTCACCCCCTTACCCATACTGGGACAGTCAGAGATGGCAGACTTCGCCCCCTTACCTAAGCTGCCCAGGTCCATCAGAGATGGCAGACTTCACTCCCTTACCCATACTTGGGCAGTCAGGGATGGCAGACTTCACCCCCTTACCCATACTTGGGCAGTCAGAGATGGCAGACTTCGCCCCCTTACCTAAGCTGCCCAGGTCCATCAGAGATGGCAGACTTCACTCCCTTACCCATACTTGGGCAGTCAGAGATGGCAGACTTCGCCCCCTTACCTAAGCTGCCCAGGTCCATCAGAGATGGCAGACTTCACTCCCTTACCCATACTTATTGGCAATGCTTCTAGTCAAACTGATGAATATAAAACCACTGAGGATGCATTTGAAAACAAGGAAACAGTTAGACAGATAGACAAGCCAAAACTTAATTCTCTTTGGGTGAAGTAGACATAGACTGAGATCTTGAAGTACAGAGAAAGTCTTAAGACATTTTCTTTCCTTTAATGGCATCAAATTCTGAACTTCAGCATTGAAGAACAAGATGTTTTGAAAGTCTTGTGAGTTTCCAAATTCTTGTATTTTCCAAAATCACAGAGCTCTGAGTATGTTGTTGAGAAGAGAGTTTATCAGAGCTGGGATCGCTCCAGTCTGGTACAGACTGCAGGGGAAGAGACGCTGAGTCGGCAGAACAGTGGGGATGCTGTGTGCTTTTAGGTCTGGGAGCTTCTTAATACCCATCATCTGTTAATGCCAGGAGTTTTCCTCTTCAGAAAAACAGGTGCTTTTCCCTGGTAAGATACGCCCATCTGACAAGTATGTTGCAAACCTTGGACTTAGAAACAAACTTAAAACATGGACTATAGTTCTCTCTTCACCCACAGTAAGTCCAAGGAACAGAAAATAGAATGGCTCAAGGAGGACTGAAGATGGACTTACTCCCTTCATTGATGTGAAGGACTTACTCTAGATAATAGTCCGTCAAAACTAACACAAACAGCCCTCTGACATGGCAAAATGGGTAGGACTTACTGTGGGAGTAAGTCCCCCCCTGGCACAAGTAAGTCAACCCACAGTCTACAAATTACAATCATTCATCCTCTTTTAGGTCCCAGGTTTGCAAACTGGGTATATTAATCATTGTAGAAGAGCTACACATCAGGTACAATACTTTTTCAACAGTTCTTCATCTGAAT
>NC_049988.1:21378316-21379919 GCF_000003815.2 Branchiostoma floridae
ATGGTAAAACTGTTTGTTTGACAGCTTTTATGAATAGGAATATATATTTCATAAATGACTTGCTGTCCCCGGACGGCAATTTTATGTCTTATGATGAATTCAGTACAAATTTCCCAAATGCTTGTGACCAACATAGATATCTACAACTTATTTCAGCTATTCCCGGTAAATGGAAAAAAATACTTAGTACTGAGAAGCGTAAAGACCTTGTGTGCCTGCCCTTTCAAAAAAATTATAAATGGTTACGAAATATAAAAATCAATAAAAGCATGTATATCTACTTTCTTACGTCCATGAACGAGGTCAGCCTTGCACACAAGACTAGACTTTCTTGGTTCTATTATTTTGACAAACCTATACCATGGCGAGATGTATTTACAAACTTATATAGATGTACTATTGATCCAAGTACTAGATATTTTCAATACCGATTAATTAATAAATTTTTACCTTGTAACAAAATTCTACATACATGGAAATTAATAGACTCTAGCTCTTGTTCTTTCTGTCATGACGATGTAGAATCCTATGTTCATATTTTCTGGGAGTGTCCACATGTAGTTTCATTTTGGAATGATGTAAAAAATTGGTTGAAAGTAGAAACTTCTATAGAGTGCTACCTAAATTCCTTTATTATCATATTTGGAGATACATGTAATGATGCGCCCCCCCTGAAAAATTTGATTATTTTGTTAGGTAAAGTTTTCATCTTCCGGTGTAGACGCTTAAAAATGGTAAACTTCCAGGCCTTTAAAAGACTAATATCTACTTTTGAAAAAACTGAACGTCTCATTGCATCTCGGAGAGGGAAGCTGGAGAAGCATCGGGGTAAGTGGGGAACTTTGTGTTTAATTTGATTTTGAAATGTAGAAATAATCATGAAAGAATATAGAAATGACGTGATAATGATATTTGATTACAATACTGAAATGATTATGCGAGTAATGATACAATGCTTATATGAAAAGATGACATGTAATGTGATAAAATGATATGTAATGATTTGATAACAAATGAATAACGTTAGTAATGACATAATAATAATCATATTATATGAGCTGTTAAGTTTACAATGTGGCTGTTAGACTTTGATAGGTTAATATTTAAGGGAGGTTCTTCATTTTCTGTTGTGTGACTGTTATATTTATCAGTGAAAATATAATAAAGAATTATAAAAAAAAAAAAAAAAAAAAGAAGATACTGGAAAAAAAAAAAAAAAAAAAAAAAAAAAAAAAAAACCTTAAGGCTTTTTGCCAATTGCAAACCATGTTTTGAAAAAAACAACCAGGGCTGAAGGCGGCCCTTTGAATCCATGGGGAAAGGAAAAAAATTTTTGAAAAATTATGTTAAAATTTTCCCCTCAAACTCGGCCCCCCCAATGGGTTTTTTTGACGGCTATCAAAAGTTGCCCTCTTTGAAAATAAACAAGGCGCCCCTTGGTTGTCTATTGGCCAAGGAAAGGAATTTTAAAGGGGGTACAATATAAAAAAAACCTACCTTAAAACTTTTCATCCCAGGGGGGGGGCTTTCCCCCCCCCATTACATGAAAGTAGGTTTTCTTGCAGCCATTCGGGGGCCCGGTGGGTTATAAACCAAGGCTGAA
>NC_049988.1:21380413-21403523 GCF_000003815.2 Branchiostoma floridae
GATTTAAGTTTCAACAGTTATGTCCCTTTCATTCCTATTAGTGTGGTGTTTCTACAGCTTTTGTTAAAGCTGGGCTTTTTGCCATCCCCTGGTCTAAGAATGCCCAGTGTAGAGAATTACCTGGGCTCCCTGCCTATCTGCCTAAGGCTTGGAAGTCCGGATCTGCGGATGAACAGGATCTGCTTGTGACGTCCATCTGTGATGCTCCTGGCCAGTTGTGTTGGGGAAAGCTGCAGGACGTAGATCGAACATATATGATTTACCAACCAACTTATATATATGGTACAAGTAATATTGAATAATAATTGACTGTTATAAATCAGCAGAACTATGGCTGAACTGCTTTCGACAACCAAATCAGTGTACGTCTCTATATGGCCCAGGTCATTGTCGTCTGTCTACTTCTGGTTTCTCTAAGATATTCCAGCATGTGGTCCATTCTAATATGTTATGATTTATGTATAAACTCGGACTAGTCATATATCAGCCTGTAAAGGAGACCTTCAGGGGGCCTCCCTGGCTGGGTTTCAGTTTTGCTGAGGTTGTCGGCCTGGAGTTGTCTTTTGTTGATTAAATGACTGATAGCAATGCCTCAGTGGTGCCTGGTGGGCATGATCACCTTAGGAAGCCATCAAGGAAGCTATTCATCCTGAGTCTGGTCATTGTCCTACAAGTCCCTGAACTTCTTGGAGTCCTATAAAGCATTGTCTTTAAACTTTATCTAAAAGACTTGGAGTCCTTAAAGTATTGTCTGTAAACTTCATTGGAAAAACTAGGCGTCCTTAAAGCATTTGTCTGTAAACTTCATCAGAAAAACTAGGAGTCCTTAAAGCATTGTTTGTAAACTTCATCGGATAATCTTGGAGTCCTTACAGCATTTGTCTTTAAACTTCATCAGAAAAACTTGGAATCTTTGAAGCATTTGTCTTAAACTTCATCGGAAAAACGAAATAAAATGAAAAATGAAACATGGGCCAGATTTGATCAGTCCTCTGAGTGGTTACTGTAGGTAATTTGGTATGTCCTTTGTTTTGTCGTGAGGTAATCTATAACATGTGAACCCATTTGTGAAGAACTGATCATAGTCATCTCCTATTGCTGTATAACCATAGTGATGAGGCTGTGTAGGAGACAGGTGGCTTGAGTTGAGGGATGGGTTTCAGATCACTGATGGAGACTCCTCCGTACCACCAGGTGGGCATCATCTCAGTTGTCATGGTAACCCATCAATCATGTGCCACCAGGCTGTGGTCATGTCTTTGAAAGTCGCTGACCTGAAAGGGAATGACATTCCGTCATTGGAATTTGTAGCATTTGTGACTGTGTTAAAGCGGTAGCAAGTCTAACATCAGTGTGCATTGTCTTTCTGTTGGACTATATTTATGGCATGTTTCATCTGTCATTCATATTGATCATAATTCAGAGCCATGTATATGGCTGCGAGGCTTCAATAAAGTTCTGCATCTATCTGTCAAAACTGTAAGTGATGAGGAGGAGCAAGGTGACAGATGATGGCTCATCCGTAACAACAGGTGAGCATCATCACCGTCGTCATGGGAACAGGAACGACACCCATCAATCATGTCCGACCAGGCTGCGGTCGTGTCCTTGACAGTCCTTGATCTTGAGTCTTCTGTAAAGCTTTTGTGGCTTTGTGTGAGCAGTTGGGGTGGTTCTTTGAGTATGATCAGGTGATGGATGGTTGTCATGCGCAGGGTCGTCATGGGAACGTCAATCATGGCCGTCGTCATGTCTATGACAGTATCTAACCTTGACACTAAAATCTAGTGTGCATGAAGCATTTGTGACTTCAATAGAGCCAACAGCAAATCTAGATAATTGAAGGGGAAATGTGAAGAAACATCTGTGACCATTTATGTCATGTAGGTGTTCATTGGTGAAGAGTTTGGAGACAGTTGCAGCATATTCCTTGCTGTCTCCAGGACTGTCTCCAGGACCCGTCCTTCCGTCCTGGGATGGAAATTTGCTTGTTGGGACAAAAGAAAATTTACCCCTTCTGTCCCAAAAAATGACATGAAACTGTTGAAAATGTTCTTTCATAAGCTTAAAATGACCTATTTATCCATGAAAATGAACAACATGGGCCCTGAAACAATGTGTGGGATGGGCAAAATTCAAAGCTGGAGACAGTCTTGTATCTGAGCCGTAAGAGATGAGCAGCTTTAGTTGAGGGATGGGTTTCAGGTGAGCGATGGGGATGCCTGGGAGCAGCCAGGTGTGGGATCACTGTTACCATGGAAACCTAAGAGACAATGATCCGTCATGGATTGGTCATGTCCTTAGGTGTCCCCTCGTTAATGGAGAAATGTTCAGGCGTTGAGGAAGCATCTGTCACTGTTACGGCCTGAGTTTGAGTGGGTGCCAAAGTTAATGGGAGAAGAAGTGCGGAGACAGTGCAGGAAAAATGGTCTCATTCATAACGAGGTCATAACAGATACTTTTTTACACTTGTGGTAGATTTATGCATCCCTCATGACCACTTATTGATTTGTATCTTCTGAAGTGATGAAATTCCTGGGACTGGGCCAAGCAGTTTTCACACCTCCATGAAAAATGATGATTTTTATGCAGCTTCCATGTGTCTGTTGGTGGACAAGATAACCTTAAAGATCAGCTTGATGGTTTCGTTTCATATCTAGGAAAACTGGAAAAGATTTTGGACACCCTTGCGGCTTCCCTTGGTACTGGAGAGGAATTTCCGTTTTTGACATCTTGTGTTATGGATGTTATATGGTCAAGATTCTTGGATGGTACATAAATTTTGTGCTCAGAAAGAAGCGACATGATGTTTGGCCCACCTTGTAGCCATTTTTGTCAAAAACTTCTCACTCACACTCACTCATAGTCATAATGAATCTATATATGTCCTGAAAAATGAGCAACTTCTGTCAGGAAAGATGGGATACTTCTTTAAGGAAGATGAGGTACCCCTATCACTCTAGTATGAGGCAGATGTGTCCCCCTGTGCATCCAGCCCCATGAAGTTTATACTGTAACAGTTGTACGGATACAGCCCCAAGTGTTGGGATCATCAGCTCCAAGCTCCCATATCGACACCTGTCCATCAAACCCAACGCCTTTTGTACCTGGTCCGTCTGCCGTGAAGCAGTTAGGAGGAGACGGCGACCGTTTAGCGCGGTTGCCGTGGCGATGATGCGGTGAGAACGCCTGCTGTGATGGGTGTGCAACGGTTATCTTCCCCAAACACCGGGTCTACCCAAATCCCAGGAGCATCTCACCAAATCCCAGCAGCATCTCAGCCCACTGATAATGCTTCTGTAATAGACTCTCCTCTATTCTCGGCATCTCGGGAGGATTGCGGGCCCCTTTCAGCCAAGCTTTTCCATCCGTCGGGCGCTAAGTCCACTTACACGACGTTTCCTGCCATTTCCACAATGGAGGGGAGAATGGGGGACCTTGGATTAGCGATAAACCTGTCCAGAAGTGTTACGGTGATGCTCAGAGAGTCATACAGAGGTTTGCAGTGACTGCTGTGTGTTTACAATGTATGTGGATGGCGAAACTACACACATAAAAGTTACAGAAAGAAAAAAGGTTGAAAAGTCATGAGAGTCAAGTTTGTGTTTTTAGCTTACCTGTGCAAAGTGTGAGTGTGTCCAAAGGAGATACTGTTAATAGTATACATTATTTACAGTTTTGTGATGCCGAGCTTCCCCATCCGTTGGAAACTAAGCCCTCTTACACGATACTTCCTGCTACTTCCACAATAGTAGGGAGAATGGGGGACCCTGGATTAGTATAAACCTGTCCTGAATCATTGTACCTGTCCTAAAGTGTTACAGGGATGCGCAGAGAGTCATTCCAAGGTTGCAGAGACTCAGCTGGTGTGGTTTATGTGGAGGGCTAAACTACCCACATTAAAGTTACAGAAAGAGGTTGGGTTGAAAAGTTGACAAAGTCATGGGAGTCAAGTTTGAATTCTAAGCTGTCCAAGGAGTTGCTGTGTTAAACAGAGAGTCATGCAGAGGTTTGCAGTGACTGTGTGTTTATGTGGGTGGCTATACTCGCCCTATGAACTTCAAGATAAAAGTCGGAAAAAGAAGTTGGGTTGAAAAGTCATGAAAGTCAAGTTTGAATTCTAAGGTGATGCTGTGATGCACATTGAGACATGGAGAGGTTTTCAGTGACCCAGCTGCTGTGTGTTTATGTGGATGGCTATACTCACCCTGTAAAGATAAAAGTTGCAAAGAGAACTTGGGTTGAAAAGTTGAAAAATCTTAAAAGAGAAGTTTGAATTCTTAGCTCACCTGCCCAAAGAACATACTGTGATGCACATTAGGCATACAGAGGTTTTCAGTGGCTGCGACAGAAGGAGTGTACATTAAATTTTGTATATACCTCCATAAAAACTTACAACTAGAAGCAATATTGAAAAGTTTGAGCCTTTTATGGTACTTCTGAGCAATCGATTATTTTGAATGTCAAATTTAAAGTTTGTTTAGCAAGTAATGTTTTCTTTATACTAGCAATTTCCAAAGCGTATTTCTTTCAATTGCAGACTTAGTGGTTGGCATTCGTGCAGTTCCAATATCTGGTTTTATGCCAAGATCATGATATTTTGGGACCCAAATTTACGTCCCTTCCAAACGACAAGTGCTACCCCCATGAAGATGCCCTATTCAGAATGGAATCAGGATCTGCCAGTTTGTTTGTTTTTATTTATTACGCCAGGGGTAACATATCGCCATTGTATTGGCGGTTTTCATTGTGCCCTTGGGGGTAAGGCCAGACATTCGTGTACATATGTAAAGCTATAGAACTGTAGTTATGTAGATGCCATACTTTATACCTCGTACAATTGCTGTGCAATAAAGTTATCATCAAACAAAATAAAACTCATTGGTACCAGGAGCTGAACTGTGAGGCTTGTTGAGCTACAGGGACATCCATTTCTTTCAAAGATTTTACTTAGGCCACTCCAATTTAATTTCTTGGTTCACGGATTTTTTCATAAAAAATATGGAGCAAGAGGGCGAAATAAAAATAAAAATAAAAATTGTAAAATGGTTGGGGTAAAGGTAACGGCTAATCTAAAACATAAAGAAAAAAGTTTCCAGCTTGAAAAAAGTACAAAAACACTATTTTTGTACAGTAACAGCACCTGTACCCACACTTTAAGGAGCTTATAGTATAAAGGCCAATTTGCTACACCAGAAAGTTGGTGAATGGTTTCATTAATGGTGAAAATTTGCTGAGTGGTAATTTTTTTTTTTTTCCAAAAAATAGGAGCGAGCGAATCCGTGAACCAAGAAATTAAATCGGTGTGGCCTTATTATCAGGAAACCAAGGAAATAGATACATCTGGCCTTGTCTGTAGGTCATATACCATGTACTGTTAATGCATTTAAGTTCGTGGGGATTTAATTTCGCGGTAGCGGGAAAAAGGACTTTTCGTGTTGGTTTTAAGTTTGCGGGTAGCACCATGCACTGTACTCCCTTACTGCCATGGAAAAATGTTCGCGGTGGTTTTAGATTCGCGGTGAAGTGGCCACTGCAAAAACTGCGAACATAAAACCACCGTGAACATTTCTGCATTTACAGTTAGTTATGATGAAGTACCCCCTGATGCCCTGCGTCTGCCAGGGTTAGGGACAATATAGGAAGTCTGGGCTTCATGCAGTTGGGGTTAGGAAAACCCTGTAGGTCTTACCTTGTCTTTGGGACATGTACCGTACATGTAAGTTATGATGTATTACCTCCTGATGCCCTGTATCTGCCAGGGTTAGGGACAATGTAGGAAGTTTCTACAATTGTGAAGTGGAGCTTAGTAAAACCCTGTACTATTTTATAGGTCCTGCCTTGTCTGTGGGACATGTACCGTACATGTTATGATGAAGTACCCCCTGATGCCCTACGTCTGCCAGGGTTAGGGACAGTGCCGGTCTCGGCTTTATGCAGTTGGGGTTAGGAAAACCCTGTAGGTCTTACCTTGTCTTTGGGACATGTAACATGTAAGTTATGATGAAGTACCCTCTGATGCCCTGTGTCTGCCAGGGTTAGGGACAGTGCAGGTAGTCTCGGCTTCATGCAGTTGGGGTTAGGAAAAGCCTGTAGGTCTTACCTTGTCTTTGGGACATGTACCGTACATGTAGTTATGATGTAGTAGTATCAGGGTTAGGGACAGAGTAGGACCGTATACATGTACATGTAAGTTATGATGTAGTACCTCCTGATGCCCTGTGTCTGCCAGGGTTAAGGACAATATAGGAAGTCTCGGCTTCATGCAGTTGGGGTTAGGAAAAGCCTGTAGGTCTTACCTTGTCTTTGGGACATGTACCGTACATGTAAGTTATGATGTATTACCTCCTGATACCCTGTGTCTGCCAGGGTTAGAGGCAGAGTAGGACATTTCCACATGTCACATCTGTGAGGTGGAGGTTAGGAAAAGCCTGTAGGTCTTACCTTGTCTTTGGGACATGTACCGTACATGTAAGTTATGATGTATTACCTCCTGATACCTTGTATCTGCCAGGGTTAGAGGCAGAGTAGGACATTTCCACATGTCACATCTGTGAGGTGGAGGTTAGGAAAAGCCTGTAGGTCTTAGCTTGTTGTTGGGACATGTACCGTACATGTAAGTTATGATGTAGTACCTCCTGATACCCTGTATCTGCCAGGGTTAAAGGCAGAGTAGGACATTTCCACATGTCACATCTGTGAGGTGGAGGTTAGGAAAACCCTGTAAATAATGGAGACTGTCATCTGTGTCGTGCCCAGGGACAAATCCATTTTTTCATTACCCTGTGCCCGCAGGGCTTTCTCACAGTGTGATGGGGGAGGTAATATCCTACGGTTCTGGCGACATCAATTTCCTTGTTTGTTTTGCTATTTTATTTGAAAAAGTTGGTGAAGAATCTGTCATTTTTCTCATATGTTGGTTATTAGGTATGATTATCATGTGAGTGATTGTAAACAGAACAAAATGGATGCAAAATGTCAGGTTTAAAGAATCTTTTCTCGTTTGCCTGAGTAGACTTGATTTTTTTCATGAGAACAAGTTGCTTCCTGTTAAAGTTTTATGAATGCCAACACCATAATTCATAGACACACGAATAAAGCACCTTTAAAATGTGGTTTTTATCGCACTGAGACATTTCAGCCAACTTTTTTCATAAGCTTCCTTCGTTCTTTTTAATTGGGTACAAACTTGGAGTTGATGGTGATATATTTACCAAGCTTGTGGTAATAGCTTTGTAGGACAATTGTATATCTCCTTAATTCTCAAAAAATATCATTTCTTTTCAACAAAAATCTGTTACTTGTACGTTATACCTCCTAATGTGACAATATATTTCCGTTAAAAGACTTTTAACGGTGATCTAAATTCCAATTTTCGCTGTACACGGCACATTTAGAAGTAACAAATCTCTGTACTCATATCTCCCCTTCCTAAGTGTTTCAGAGGGACGTATTTGCACGGTAATGTGTTGGAGACGGTCTCCCTATAATGGGAAGGGCTGGCATTTAGAATCTTATCTTCGCCAAACTTCTTGACGTGAAAAATGGGATGATGGCCAAGAGTCTTGGAGAAACAGAGCAAGGAAAGTGATTGGAGCACTTTCACTAAAGACGATCGTGGCTCTTTGCCAAGACACGGAATAAGAACATCGATTTTCTAAAGATGTTAGAAGAGACTGAAGTATTTACTTGAAGCATTCATTGGGTGTATTTCTGAAGTCTTGATTATTTGTGCTTCTCAGGATCAATTTGGTGAACCCATGCTAGCAGATACCGTAAACATTAGACTTAAAGGTTACCATAACGATTTAACATTTCTTGAAAGATTACCCCAAATTGAAGAAACTGTGAATGACTTTCACTTTATAAGTAACTAGGAAAGTTTGAACGTGTGCATTCACAAATGGCATAAAATATACGAAATTTTGGAAAATAAAAAATTGAAGAAAGAATAGCTTATCCGTCTTGTCAAATCTATGACATTCTGTTTGTCGTTAATTGCATGGTTGTTGAAAATGACATACTGAATACAATTTTTTTGATGTGTTAAGAATTTTTAACTGTGACAGACATAAGATGGCTTTTTCATAGTATGAATCTGACCATAAGGCCTGCTTTCAGAAGTGTAAGTAATTGAGCAGCTTTCCAAGCAGAACCTCGGGCAGTGAGCAAATTGTATGGAAGCGATTAAACCCCGAGGGTTGCGCAGATTTGGTTAATGGGAGGTCACCACTCACTCACTCACTCCTCGGTTTAACGTCTGTTGTTCCCCATCCTGTGGGGGTTGGACGTGCTTGCACGTTGATGAGGGGGCCTGATGGCATCTCGCCAGCGTCCTCTGTCACTTGGGTTGACACTGTGTAGGTTGAGAAAGTTTATGTTGTCCAACCATCTCTTTCGGGGTCGACCACGAGGGTTCTTCCCCTCTATGTTGAATTCTGTGATCTTCCTGGGCCACTTCTCCTCTTTGGATGTGGCCGTACTAGCACAGTCTATTGAACCTCACTGTGTCTAATACACTATGAACCCCAAGCCTGGTTCTTAGCTGCTCGGTGGACAGGGTGGCTGAGAGTTTTCTGGAACATATCCATCGGACCATGGCGTTGTCACTCCTAGTTAGCCACATGACAAATAGCACTGAGTACACGATGGGAAGGAGAATATAAGATAAATACTGTGTCCGAAAGTGAAGAAATTATACCTTATCTTGCTTGTCAAATCTATGACACTGTTTATCTGTTGTTAATTGATTATTGAAAATGAGAAACAGAATACAATTTTTTAATGTTTTTTATAGCTGTGACAGACAGGAAATGGCTTTTTCATTGTATAGAATATGAATCTTGCCATGAGGCTTCAGAAGTGTCACTTGGTAATTTAGCAGCAGCCCAAGCAGAACTCCAGGCAGTAAGGAAATTGCAGTAAGTGATTATATAGTCCCTGAGGTTTGCACAGATTTGGTGACCGCGAGGTCGCCGCGTCACAATCAGCGCTGAGTGCACGATAGCGAACAGGGTGAAAGATGGGTCCTGCGGGGGTTAGCGACAAAACGAGCAGAAAAACGAAAGGTTGATCCCGCGCGATCCACAATCTCTCTAACTCGAGTGTGATCAGCTGTGATAACGTCCAATCAGCAGGGGGAGGGGTTCCGTAGGCTGATGATGATCAAAGATTTATGTACCAAGGATCACAGGTCACTTATAACCTATAGAAATTTAAAGTTGGAATTAGTGAGAAATTTTCATCAGCTGTGTTTTAAATAGTATTACCGTGATATCCTTTCAATGAGGGACGGGTTCTGTACGCTGATGATCACAGATTTATATGTGCCGAGGATCAGAGGTTACTTATAACATTATAGAAATTTAAAGTTCGAATCAGTGAAAAAATTTTCATCAGCTGTGTTTCAGCAGTGATGATATCCAATCATTAGTGGGAGGGGTTCCGTAGACTGATGATGATCACAGATTGATGTACCGAGGATCAGAGGTTACTTATAACAATATAGATAGTGAAGTTGGAATCAGTGAGAGATTTTTATCAGCTGTGTTTCAGCTCTGATTGTCCAATTATTAGTGGGAGGGGTTCCGTGGGCTCATGATGATCACAGATTTATGTGCCGAGGTTCAGAGGTTACTCATAACATAGAAATTTTGAAGTTGGAATCAGTGAGGAATTTTCTTCAGCTGTGTTTCAAATGTGATCCAATCAAAAGGGAGAGGGTTCATCAGCTGTGTTTCAGCTGTGGTGGTGTCCAATCAGGAGGGGGAGGGGTTCCATGGGCTCATGATGATCACAGATTTATGTACTGAGGATCACAGGTTACTCATAACATAGAAATTTTGAAGTTGGAATCAGTGAGATTTTCATCAGCTGTGTTTCAGCTGTGATGATGACCAATCAAAAAGGGGAGGGGTTCTGTGGTCTATTGATGATCAAAGATTAATGTGCCGAGGTTCAGAGGTCACTTACATGTACATCAACAGTATAGACATTTTCTTTTAATGCACAAAAGCTCAAAACCAAATTGGGTTTATTGTTGTATTATAAAAGGGTTCCCTGGGCTCATGATGATCACACATTTATACACCGAGGCACACAGGTCAGTTACAACAGTGGAGAAAGTTTGCAGCTGGAATCAGGGAGAATTTCTTAGGATCTGTGTTTCAAATTTTGTGATAACCAATCAAAAGAGGGAGGGGTTGTGTAGTGTAACGATGATAAAAAATTTATGTGCCAAGGAGCATAGGTCAGTTACAACAGTGGAGAAAGTTTGCAGCTGGAATCAGACAGAAATTCTCAGGATCTGTGTTTCACATGATGCAAATTGAATAGCAAACAGGTATATAAAAATATCAACATGTTATTGACTTAAGCATATATTGTACACTAACTGTACAGGTCTGTAAGGTCTAAACATTCTTTGATATTTCGATGAAGGTTATAAGATTCACCAAAAGCAGTTACTTATAAGCAACTGGATATGATTTTGAAAATTCTTGATAGAAAAAAGATGGCATAGACTTGACATTATGCGTACTTTGAGCAACAGATTGAACTGTGTGGTGCTCAACTGTGTGCTCTTGAAGTTTGAAGAATGGCTTTCCCAAATCTAAAATGACAAGGGTGTCAAACGAGGATTGGCTTGGCTCAGAATTACAGCACTGCCCTTTGGAAAGTTTAGTCTATCGACCTTCAGCATAATTCCACATTCCATGCTGGCAGGGTTTCGCCATGCAGTCAGCAGTTAGGGGATGTGGTGATCAATGAAATATGTCAGGTGAGTTGTCTTCAGGCCACACTAGTTTTTTATTGTTGGTTTTGGGATTTTAGAAATAAATGGTAAATTGAATTTATTTTCTAATACATTAAGGAGCTACTGTATGGTCACTATATCTGGGTGGTGTGTGCATTTGCATTTCCAATCCACCCACACTCACACACACTCACTATCCGGTTTAACCCATAGAGCAGTTATTCTTTCAGAGCGTGGAAATGCACTGTGAATATCCCATTGACCTGTATGTGCTTTGGGTTCAACGTACTGGGTCAGTGTGCTAAATTCAGCTGGTACAGAATGATAGGGAATGCACGGTGTATACATCTTCATTGGTAGTCTCCAATGAATTACAATGTAGGAATGACTGTTACTGTTGGCATGGTCTGTGGATAGACTGTACAGACTGATACACATGGCTTCAGCAGTGGTGATTACATTTCGCGGTGCAACACTGGCAGTTACGTCACATCAGCGATGGCTTTGGGGTGAACCAGAACGACTTTCAGGGACCTGAAGCTGAACAATATTGCACTCGGTATTTTTTAGAAGCCGTTAGGCTGACAGATTTCAATTTGGCGGTTTGGGGGTTAGAGAAAATGATGAACTCTACTCTCTGTGTGAAATCAGTCGGAGGGGAAAGTCGACTTTGGCACAGTTTCAGGAAGGGATTAAAGTTATCATCTATAAGCCCTTTGTATTTATCTTTAATGCTTGCTGAGTATTTACTACAATGTTGCTGAAAAGCAGGAAAACATATTTGGGTGCTGTGAAATGTAAGGTTAGTACCTGGTAACTTTGTATTCCCCGTGGATGGCCCTTATTGCAGAAGTGACAACAACAGCAGACAGACTAGCACCACGGACAGTTCTCTGACTCCGGAGCTTGATTACAGTAGTTGGGAAATGGCCCGCTGGAAATGCAGGTCTGGCAACGCCCAGGTGTAGAATTCGGAGTTGACCCAGTTGTGGTGGTTTTGGGGCGGCCCTGTCACAAAGTTTCCATCCAACTTCAATGGTCTTAGTTAAGGTCAGGGTTGGACAAGTTTTCTAAAATTCACTTGTCCTATCGGGCAAGTACATAAGAAATTTACTTGCCCAACCAACTTTTCACTTGCCCGAAATTTAAATTACACATATTTTTACTTCCTTCGACAGAATTCTTGTTATTGGCTCTTTTTTCTGTGTTGACCAATGCTTGATGACATGACTGAAAAGTGGCAAGTATATCTGTTCAAAATATCACTCATTGAAAAATCTTACTTGCCCGATCGGGCAAGTGGTATGGGACATGCACTTGCCCGAACAGCCCTTTCACTTGCCCGGGACAATAGGGCTAGTGGACTTGTCCAACCCTGAAGGTCACACTTTTTTTCGGGTGAGGTTGCAGTTGTTATTAAAATCATGCAAAGTGACACAATACTATTAAATATCGTGCAGGCATAGACAGATATATTACTTTAGAGTCTGAGGGGAAAAGTCTGTATCTTTGTACACACAGATTCAGAGAGAAAAAAAATAGTCAAACGTCAGTTTTCCTCCCAGCTCTCTGTTTTCATGTTGTCCTTTTGCCAAAAAGCAACTGGATATGACTTGGGAAATGGTCAGATGTTTCAGATTGCATGCACTGTCTTCCGTCAGTGACACAGAAGAAAGAAAGAAAGTTAGAAAGAGAAATCACTTGATGCAAGTGTAATTTGCCTACTGTTGTAAAACAATACTGATCATTAGGAGGTAATGAGTAGTAAACCTTAACGACCTAAAAGCTGACCCTGTCGTATCTGGCCACCATCTTTCGTTCACTTTAAATCACACGGAATCCCACCCAGAACTCTTCTGGTGTTATGAGCGACGACTCTGGCTGTCACGGCAGATTGAGGAACAATCTGAGTGTTCTGCTAAAGTCACGGTCTTAGGCTTGAAAGAGCTGTCTTGTCGGAACCCAAACTTTATTACAGTCACCCCAGTCGTTACAGCATTATTGAGACTGTGTATTGTCACTGTGTATGGCCACCATTTTTCGTTCACTTTCGACAGAATCCCCTCCTAAAACTCCCCTGGTGTCAGAAGCAGCGACTCCAACTGTCACAGCGGATTGACAAACTAGCGGACCGTTCTGCCAAAGTCACGGTCTTGGCTTGAAAGAGCTGTCTTCCCGTCACCCAGACTTTATTACCGTCACCCCAGTCGTTACAGCAATATCCCGGCCCCGACTTTACGACTTTCTCATTTCCGCGTCGCGCTGTCAGCGCAGGTTCCGTTGACAGATGGGAGAGAGATTGACGGGGCCGTAAAAGTGACAGACAAGCCCCGGGGTAGCAGGATTCGTGGAAAAACGGTGACAGGGGCGACCCCGGGGAGAGCTGGGCCACGGTTATTAGGGAGCTGTCATGGATCGTGGGGGGAAAGCTGAGACGATCCATCATATCATTACGCTGCAGTTGGGACGCTCGACGCTCAACTGTTCTTTTGTACCTCTGTAAGTTTGGAGGCATTGTTTTTGTTGTCTGTTTTGTGTTTCTGGATATTTGTGGTCAGCACTTAAGAACTGCTTTTAGGAAATGCTGCATAGACTTTGCATTAAAGAAAAACATCGGTATGTTTGTCAGCAGGGTTTTCGACATCTCATTCTTTGTGTCTCCTTTTTTCTTATCTGTTTTCAAGCAAACAGGTTAGAAGAACATCAGAGAACATTCACATGCTAAATGATCAGTTTCAAACAGGACAGGAAAAGCTATGTTAAATTTTATCTTTTTTATTGTCAACATCAGGCACTTCATGACTTAAAGTTCGTTGTACTGAATTGACCCAGGTAATCATGATTCGATGTTCTACTCGGCACCCCCAGCCTATTATAACTGCCTGACTTCAATATAACACCAACTCTGTCACGCCCCGGTCCAGTTAGTTAAGGCTAATAAAGCCCTCCACAGTAGATAAAGCTCCATGATGTACCGTTTATGGCCCCTGAGCTGTGCCGGCCATTCCCCTGATCTACGTGCCAATCCTCGCATAGATCCAGCATGACAGTTTGGGGGCAACTGCCGGTCTCTTCCCATTCCCAACTCTCTCTGTTATAAAACATAATCAACACCATCTTTCCCCATTACCACACACAATAGAACGCTGTGTGACCATAATAAATGTGTTTGCTGACCTGGTGGCCGAAGATTTCGTTCACAGATAATGTTGGGTTGTGGCAGTGTCTGTTGTAAGGCAGGGCAGTCACGTAGACAGGAAGTTTCATACTTTGCTGTGCAACTTGGACTCTCTACTGACTCTTATTTTGGTTTATAATATCGTAATTCATTGCTATTCTTTTGCCAGGGTAGAGGAGAATAGTGGCTTTGATATCATCTTGGTTGTATCATCAAAAGTATAGACATGAGACACACTTGAAATCTACAAAGTACAAGATAAATTAGTTAAAAAGAAGACACCTAGGTCAACACAAGGGTAAAACAGATTTCTGTTTCATCTGTATCAAAGTATCAAAACATGTATAGTAACCATTCAAGGGCCTTTGCAAAAGTGGTCCCTATGGAGTGGCAGGTCGTCAAACCATAGTCAATGTAATAGTAGGGCATCAGTATAGCACCATCTTTATTCTGCCTTCACTGAAAGTCAACCTCACAATTTAGGTTAAGTGTTTAAAAGCAAGCTGGATGCTTGAAATTGTTGAATTGGCAATTGATGAATTTTACATCCAAAATTGGAGTAAAAAATGTGTAAAGTGGTGTTCTCACCATTAGTAGCCAGCTGTCCCACGCTTGACTCCATCTAATTAACTCCAGGCCACCAGTAGCAGCCCCAAAGGGATCAATGTAGCCGTGATGGACTCCTGCAAAACTTTAGATTGTTCCCACCGAACTCGCACCATCAGCACACCCCAGCAGAAAGGCCAAACAATTTATGGTCTCACCTCGCAAACTTCCCATCGAAAATTGCCGGGAGAACGGTTAGCGTGTTTCCGCGGCCATTGTCGGGGCGTAATGCTCCGCGGCGACCGTGTTGGCTCCATTTGCCGCCCAATGTCCCGTGCGGGGCTCCGATTAATAACGTCGGACGGGTGCAGGTGCGGGGAGCGGCGCGCGCACGGCCGCTACAGTGTCATTATCCGACCATCCCGGGCGTTATGGACCGTGGTGTGCTGCCCGTGCAGGCCTGGCGGCATCATTTACACTGATGGCGTTATAACTCCTGTACTGGAACTCCCCCGGCTACAATCAGTGCCGTTACCCAGCTCAAGTTCACAATGTCATTTACAGTAATAGTGTGATAACTCTGCACTCAGTACTCCCCAGGTTACAATTAACACCTTTGAGCTTTGGATATCAGCCCAATTCTGCTGAAGGAACTGCCCATACGTATTCAAGATTGGTAAATAAATACTAGATAAAGTGTCTGAATAGTTTCTAGTGAAGGTGCCTGTCCCTGGTGTTAAACAATTGTTCCTACAAAATTTTGTTTTAGGAAGAGAGAAGATGCATGTAAACTATAGTAAATGTATAACTTTTCATTTACTACCTTTTGTATCAAACCTACTGCATTTAGCCCCAATGGGGCATGAATATGCAATAGACGTCATTGTCATTGTCATTGTTGAAAATTTCAGTGATGGCATTATAGCTTTTTACTCTCTCTAGTCAGTGACAATCTACAACTCAAGCTGTGCTATGTTATGGTATTGACTGTTTTCCACTGACTCTGGTTCTGAAATGTTGGCAGCTAAAACTCTCTGACATTAAAATCAATGGCTTCAGAACTCAGAAATCTAAGTGATAACCAACAATTCTAACTAGTCTCTGGTATTGAATTTTTGCCACTGTGTCTGTCTCGGGTACTGAAATACTGGTTGTGAAAACTCTCTGCTGTTTAAATTGATAACATTATAGCTTCTGCACTTAGATTCAACAACTCTAGCTGAAGTGACAGTCCCTGGTACTGTGTGCTTTCCACTGTGTCTGTCCCTTGTGCTGAACTGTGTACTGCAGTAATTGTCTGTTATCTACATTGATGGCTTTATAATTCCCACTGTGGAAACCCCCTGGTACCAATTGACATATGATAGCCACCTGGCGATGGGTCAGAGTGATGTCACAGCCCCACTCAGCCAATCACAGCCTGGCCAGAGTGATGTCACAGCCCCACTCATCCAATCACAGCCTGGCCAGAATGATGTCACAGTTACACTCAGCCAATCACAGCCTGGCCAGAGTGGTGTCACAGTAACACTCAGCCAATCACAGCCTGGTCAGAGTGATGTCATGGACACACTCAGCCAACCACAGCCCAGAGCCAGGTGAAGTGGCCACCTCGAAAACCGCGAACATTAAACCACCGCAAAAGTTTCTGTATTTACAGTATACAGAGTATCGCACCTAGATCTGACCTTTGTCTAAGCCTTTGGGATGAATCTATCTTGACATCCGTCAAGTTATAGTTAGAACCTCTTCATACGTTGTTCCCTGCATTCCCACCATGTTTGCATCACCTGCACGGAGACTGATAATGTAAGAGTATCACCCCTTAATCTCTGACCCTTGGGCTTAAGTAATCTCCCCATCAGAGTTATAATTACACATAGGGAATACCAGGGGTGAGAGACTGGAGCATGATTTTTCAGCCAAGTCAGGAGAACGTCATCTTGCGATGAGAGCGGAACGCAATATCGCAATCAGATGTGACCTTTTGCCTTACCCCTTGGGGATTATATAATCTCAACGTCTGGGAAGTTATACTGTGATTCCTGATTTTCTCAATGTTCACGGTTTTCACGGTGATAACTGTAATGTTAACTTATCATTACTGATAACAAATAATACATGAGACGTTTTTAATGCCCACCTGCCGCCACAGTGAATATTTAGTTCCAATAACAAGTTAAATTTTCTTAGACCGTGAAAATTTGGTGCCGAGAAGGCAAAGTGAATTACAGAAGTCAGAACTTCAACATAGTTTTTCCCTGCCCTTTTAGAATGTGGTCATGTGAGGTGAATAAAAATGCAGAGACATTTCAGCTAGGTCTTACCTGAGGGCTTAGACCTGCAGATTAAACAGTTGTGACATCTGGACTATAAGTATTCATCCGAGAGACCTGGATTTGCTGGCCTAGATGTCAGTGTGAACTGGTAATGTGAAGATAAAGGTAGTCCCATACCTCAGGCTGTAGGGACAGTGGGTTGTTATTCACTGTGTCTAGAGGTGAAAGACTGATGAGGCACTGTTTTATAGGCCAACTCAGTGTTTGATTGTGGGAGGAGTATCATTGCCTTTTGATCTGACAACTCGGTTTGGTCCTTTAGACTACTTTGGTTTAAAGAACAGTGACACCTATGTTGTTCTAAGTGCATGTGATAGATCAAGGATGGCCTAAGGTTACAGAGTTGAAAGACCAAGTCACCGTTTTTTAGGCCAACTCATCAGAGTTTCATCGAATCAGAAGAGAGATATGGGTACTTACTCTGACCTCTTGGCGAAGCCCTCAGGAGTAAAGAACTGTGGCACCCAGACATTTTAAGTGCACACGTCATAATACAAGGAAGGCCTAAGATGTCAGGGTTGAAAGAATCTCTTTTCTTGCCAACTCTTCAGTGTTTCATTATGTGTATGGAGAATCATATGAGAGCGATATTGCTACTTACCCTGACCTTTTGGCTTAGTGCTTACATGTAGGGTTAAAGAACTTTGACAGCAGGTTTTTGTAAGTACACAATGTCATGTAATAAAGCTAAAGGAACATGATGATGATTTGATATTACAAGATGTCAGGGTTGAAAGACCACGATCACTCCTCTGACCAACTCATCAGAATTTCATTGTGTGTGGAGAACCATTAGAGAGATATTGCCACTTACTCTGACCTCTTGGCTTAGCCCTTAGTATTAAAGAACTTTGACACCCAGGCTTTTTTAGTGCACATGAGATGATACAAGGAAGGCGCCTGGCCTAAGATGTCATGGTTGAGAGACCAAGGCATCTTTTTTGGGCCATAAGTGTCATAAGTGTTTCATTATGTGAGAAGAATCTTAAGAGAGAGACATTGCCTTTAATTTGATCCGACATCTTAGCTTAGCCCTTTGGTTTTAAGAACTATGACACCTACTAGTAGGTTGTTCTAAGTACATGTGATAGAACAAAGACAGCCAAAGATATCAGAGTTGAAAGACCAAGGCACCATTTTTTTCCAAACTCATCAGAATGTTATTATGTGAGAAGAATCATAAGAAAGTGATATAGATCTGACCTTTTGGCTCAGCCTGTGGGACTAAGTAATTTTGACATCTGGGCTGTCATCAGCACACACTGGCAGATCTGGGGATGCCCAGGCACGCTGTCAGGGGTGGGGGTCAGGGCGATGACCTCCACTCAAGCCAACCAATGAGAGGGAACCATCTCCCCGGGCAACGACCTTCAGTGTGATGGTATCTTGGTTGAGGGAAACTTTCAGGAAGTCGAGGAAATTGGCTCCCAGTGGCTGTCTTAAGAATTTTTGTTGAAAATACAATGTCTCAGCAGTGTGGAAGGCCCTTGTGTGTGTAGAGTAAGACGTCTTACGCAGTGTGGTAAGATGTGGGACATGTCTTCTTTCAGAAAATGGTCAAGGTTCAGATGGCTTTAGATACTTACGCAAGTTAGAGAATATTTTGATTTTTAGAATTTCTTACAAATTCTATATAACACATCGCCAAATAGTAGTTACTCAAGCAACTGGGTATGATTTTGGAAACCGTCAGACATTTCAGATAACATCCGTTATGTTTTGTCAATGTTTGGCATATCTTATTAACATTACCTGGATGGCTATCCTTCGACATATAAAGACATTTCTAGGACAGAAACTGTATGGCACTAAGAATGATACAACGATAAGCATGTCTAAAATTTGGGTGAGTCCAATTTATGTAGCTGTTTGATATAATTACAGTTTAGCTAGTCCAATAACAATAAGCATGCTTTGTGGGAAACTTTACCAAAGCAAGTTCAAGAGTGAGGCTTTAAACTTGGTGACCTTGACTTTTAGAAGATGACATTCCAAGCTTAAGAGGATCAGTGTCGGATGAGTGAGTCCGAGTGATTTCTCCGATGTTGGCTCTTCGCCAGTTCAGATCCTAAATCTCAGTTCCCATGCGTCACGTTGGTGTATTCAAGTGTGGAGGACTGACACAAACAGTGCTAACAACCCACAACAAGCTGATAGGATTTTTATTAATTTTCTAATAAAGCAAACAAACGTGACACACCAGATTTGACATGTCTCGCCCCCTCTGACACAAGTTCAGATGCGTTCGTGTAAATTATCCCTGTTTAATTTGTCAGGGGAAATAATTGAACGTCAGGATGAGATATAAATAATTGTTTCATCTCACACCGTAATGAGATTAATACCTTTTCTTGTTATTACACGTAACCTTGATGAAAATAATCCTATCAGCCGTAAGAGTAATTCCATTTTAAGCACATTGATACAAACATGTAAGTATGTGTAATTGTAATAGGTTAATGGGTGCAAATGCTTTACTATAGTTAACGTCAGGCAGTGCTGTAAAAGTTGGGTTTTTCATTTGTTTATTTCTGGCACATAGACAATATCATAACATCAGAATCAACATGTTACAAATGTGGTTACAGATATATATGTGATTATATAACATATAACTGAAAGGAGAGACTATCCTAAAGATTTATAAAAAGATATGTAAATATAACATAAAATATATAGTCAGTCAGTCAATCAATCAATCACTTGTTCGCAGGCATCATTACTAAGTCTTTAGTGGCTGAATAAAAAGTTATTTGTAAACCTGGTTGATGGAATGCTGTCAGGAGGTACTGTGCAAGAAGGTTTCTGAGTGGATTGCATCAAAATGGCATTGTGAGAGGAGAAGATACTTTCTTCTCCGTCTGGATGGCATCTTCCTTTGGTGAGAAGTTCTTCATTCCTCCCCCATTTCGTTTCATGGTTCTCTCCCTCCCTTAACCGTTCCATTGATTTTGTGGAAGTGTAATGATGGCAGTAGGAAATGGGCGGAATCTGTCGGTGAACGGATTACCTCTGAGACGAACACATGTACTTCGTGTGAATTACAACTGGGGAGGGGGGTACCTCTGAGACGAACACATGTACTCCGTGTGAATTACAACTGGGGAGGGGGGTACCTCTGAGACGAACACATGTACTCTGTGTGAATTAGAACTGTAGTGGGGGGGGGGGGGGTTCTGCTGGGCTGGGCATCCCAGTTTGTCGAGTTGGAGTTATTTATAGCACCCGCGTAGTGTAGCGAGAAGTTAATTACAACTGAATAGCCCAGGCATTTGTGGCGATTCCATCCTGCATCTGTGACGGCAGTTCTATTATCACGGAGTTGTTCTGAGACAAATTGAAATTGGATCGAGTAATTATCTCGCCGTCTTTTTAACAAGTCTGCATGTCCATGTGGTTGAAGTTGTAGGATTGGTGTTGGTATTCATGTGAGGTTTGAACACTGGATGGTGCAGGGGTTAGCAGAGTTTGGTCCCTCAACTTTGCATCCTGTTGCAGTGAGTTATGTAGGGAAGATCTGGCTGCAAGGGCTTGTTGCAGAACAAGCAAATAAATAAACAAACAAACATGCATCCATCTGTATTTATGTTATAATCACAAAGCTCTGCTGCAGTGATGATCTGGTTCCCTGCTCGTGATAGAGAACAACAGAAAAAAACAAATAAACAAACAAAAGCATCCTCCTAAAGTTGAACTACATTGTACATGTACTTCTTGAAGTCCTTTTTGTAATGAGTTATGTAACGTCAGCTGTAATCTGACTCTCTGGTCGTCATAGAGATCATAGAACCAAACAAATGAATACACAAACATCCTTCTAAAGTTGTGCTAGTTCTTGAAGTCCTGCTGCAGTGAGTTATGTAACGTCAGCTGTAATCTGACTCTCTGGTCGTCATAGAGATCATAAAACCAAACAAATGAATAAACAAACATCCTTCTAAAGTTGTGCTAGTTCTTGAAGTACTGCTGCAGTGAGTTATGTAACGTCAGCTGTAATCTGACTCTCTGGTCGTCATAGAGATCATAGAACCAAACAAATGAATACACAAACATCCTTCTAAAGTTGTGCTAGTTCTTGAAGTCCTGCTGCAGTGAGTTATGTAACGTCAGCTGTAATCTGACTCCCTGGTCGTCATAGAGATCGTAGAACAAAACAAATGAATAAACAAACATCCTTCTAAAGTTGTGCTAGTTCTTGAAGTCCTGCTGCAGTGAGTTATGTAACGTCAGCTGTAATCTGACTCTCTGGTCGTCATAGAGATCGTAGAACAAAACAAATGAATAAACAAACATCCTTCTAAAGTTGTGCTAGTTCTTGAAGTCCTGCTGCAGTGAGTTATGTAACGTCAGCAGTAATCTGACACCATGGTCGTGACATTGAACCTGTTTATGGACCCCCCAGGGGAAGCGCAGGATTTATCGTTCATCTTCCTCCTCGTCTGACGAACATCCCAGCATCCTCATCAATTATCCCCGCAAATATCAATAACGCTGTCACGGCCAGGCACGAACGTCGTGCGCGATGGATCGGGGGTTCCCACGGACGTGACGTCCCCGCTTTGTGCGGTAAATCTGGCGTAGCGCTGCGACTTCCTCTCACGTAGCTGTGACGCGAGCGATGGAGCGGGGTGGACGGGGGCCATGGCGATGATCCGGAGAGCGGGTATACGGATGTGATGGCTGATGGTATTGGTCGTGGCTGCGGCTGTTGCCATGACGATCCAGAGAGCGGGGGATACGGATGGGACTGCTGATGGTATTTGTCATGGCGATGATAGTGGGGCACCTCGGGTCAGACCATCGTCCCGCGGGGGGGGGAGACAATAAGATGGGGCAATTTGGGTGTGGATGGCAGACATGACAGGCCCTAGCCCCAGTCAATAATACAGGCATGGCAGGCCCTAGCCCCAGTCAATAATACAGGCATGGCAGGCCCTAGCCCCAGTCAATAATACAGGCATGACAGGCCCTACCCCCAGTCAATAATACAGGCATGACAGGCCCTACCCCCAGTCAATAATACAGGCATGACAGGCCCTGATAATCCCAATCCCAGTCAATAATGGAGCTATGACAGGCCCTAGCCCCAGTCAATAATACAGCCATAACACATTAACTGGCTCTGATGTTTCCAGCCCCACTCAGTCACACAGGCCCTAACGCTCCTCCATCGTATACACACTATGATGTCCTCAGTCCTGTGTGTTAAACAGGTTCTGTATGATTCTGAACAGCTGTTTTCTCTTAGTGAGAATTACAATCTCTCCTAGGAGAATTCCATATACCCCTGGATACCCTGTGACATGTTGGTCCCCAATCTTCCCTGTGACATATATACAACATTAGAAATTTCCCCTGTCTGAGAAAGCCTTAGTGCAGTATGTTAAGCCTTGAGCTTAATCAATAGGAACCCAAACTGGCATTAACCTGGCTTACTGCTGCCTGAAGTATTAATCCATGTCCAGCAGAAACATTAGGAACCCTCAGGAGAGTTAATCCATGGTGATCAGCAGTACACGTGGCCTTCGGTGGGATTAGATAGCATGTAAACTAGACATTGTCCCATTGTGATCAGCCGTACACGTGGCCTTGGGTGGGAGTACATAACATGTAAACTAGACATTGTCTTAGTTACTCTGGGCTTCAATCATGGTTTTGTGTCAGGACAAGACATACGTGCAACTTTTCTTACGTTTTTACACAATTTTGCATTCTGAAATTTGATTTGGCCAGAGTATTAAAGACTCGTGGGGGCCGCTTCTTCTTAATTGTTCACATTTCAAGGAAGACGCAAAGTTTCTAAGTTGGTGTATCATTATAGAATATATGCATGAAGCAGCATGATAGAATATTGTTATCGACATGCAGTTATTCTGTCTATGTCAAATTTCCATTTGTGTTGTATTTGTCATTGTCAGCTGTGCTAGCCCTTTGTAATAGCCACAGGCTAGTTGGGCAGCCCTGGCTGTGTGTGCTGAACAGTCAAACCTATAAAATACCCAAATAAAACAAACAAACAAACAAACAAACCCAATAGTAACATAGTATTGCAAACTTCCATGTCGATATAAAGTTTGCCAGACTTAACTTTTGAAACTAATAGATCATCATACCTTTGCTGCTTCCAGTGTTGATAATAACTCTATAACCACTACTTCTACTATCTGCTGCCACAAGTCAAATAGTACTTCAGAACAAGAAGTTTTTTTTTTTAAAGTCAGCAAATCCACACACTGTAGCCATAAAACTTCCACCATTACATTTCTACTATCTGCTGCCACAAGGCCACTA
>NC_049988.1:21404631-21405631 GCF_000003815.2 Branchiostoma floridae
CTTGTGGGAACTTGTCCTCTTCTTGCTGAATCCTCCTGTGACCAGCCATAAGGTACTCTCCGGTCTGAACTTCTGCAAGTGCAGATCCACGGATCTTTTGTTTTTGGTCGAAGCCAGCTGCAGGGGTTATCTCTCCTTGTCAGTAGTACTCAAGGGAACTGGCTGAATCCTCCTCTATGCAGCCATGATGTAGTGTACTCTCCGATCTGAACTCCTGCAACTGCTGATACAAGGATCATTTGTTTCTGGTTGAGGCCAGGAGCTATCTCTCCTTGTCAGTAGTACTCAGGGGAACTGGCTGAATCCTCCTCTATGCAGCCATGATGTAGTGTACTCTCCGATCTGAACTTCTGCAACTGCTGCTACAAGGATCATTTGTTTCTGGTTGAGGCCAGGAGTTAACGTTATCTCTTCTCCCTATCGGTAGTACTCAAGGGAATTTTTGTCTCTGGTCGAAGCCAGGAGCTAACGTTATCTCTTCTCTTGTCGTTAGTACTTGTGGGAACTGGTCCTCTTCTTGCTGAATCCTCCTGTGGCCAGCCATGATGTAGTGTACTCTCCCGTCTGAACTCCTGCAAGTGCAGATACACAGATCTTTTGTTTTTGGTGGAAGCCAGCTGTAGGAGCTATCTCTCCTTGTCAGTAGTACTCAAGGGAACTGGCTGAATCCTCCTCTGCGCAGCCATGACGTAGTGTACTCTCAGATCTGAACTCCTGCAACTGCTGCTACAAGGATCATTTGTTTCTGGTTGAAGCCAGGAGTTAACGTTATCTCTCCTTGTCGGTAGTATTCTAGGGAACCTGACAGTCCTCTGTTGGATATCTCAGGACATTAGCAGCAGCTTTCATTTACTTCCATCATATCATCATCATCCGGCCGTGCAGGTTGCACAGATGAACATAACCCTCTCCCTCCATCCATCCCTATACTCCATGGCCTTAGATCTTTCACTGAGCAGAGAATGTCTTCGCAAAGTTGAGGTATATAACAACATAAAAT
>NC_049988.1:21419408-21436367 GCF_000003815.2 Branchiostoma floridae
ACTTATATATGTGGGTATCTGTATACATGGGACACTTATATATGTGGGTGTCTGTATACACGGGACACTTATATATGTGGGTATCTGTATACACGGGACACTTATATATGTGGGTATCTGTATACATGGGACACTTATATATGTGGGTATCTGTATACATGGGACACTTATATATGTGGGTATCTGTTACATGGGGCACTTATATATGTGGGTATCTGTATACATGGGACACTTATATATGTGGGTATCTGTATACATGGGACACTTATATATGTGGGTATCCGTATAGTTATACGGGACACGTATATATGTGGGTATCTGTATACATGGGGCACTTATATATGTGGGTATCTGTATACATGGGGCACTTATATATGTGGGTATCTGTATACATGGGGCACTTATATATGTGGGTATCTGTATACACGGGACACTTATATATGTGGGTATCTGTATACGTGGGGCACTTATATATGTGGGTATCTGTATACATGGGACACGTATATATGTGGGTATCTGTATACGTGGGACACTATATGTGGGTATCTGTATACGTGGGACACTTATATATGTGGGTATCTGTATACGTGGGACACTTATATATGTGGGTATCTGTATACAATTTGGGACACTTATATATGTGGGTGTCTGTATACACGGGACAGTTATATATGTGGGTATCTGTATACGTGGGGCACTTATATATGTGGGTATCTGTATACATGGGGCACTTATATATGTGGGTATCTGTATACACGGGACACTTATATATGTGGGTATCTGTATACATGGGGCACTTATGTATGTGGGTATCTGTATACACGGGACACTTATATATGTGGGTATCTGTATACACGGGACACTTATATATGTGGGTATCTGTATACACGTGACATCCCGGCTGTGTCACTCACCCGACATGCACGCTACCGGAAAGGGTTGCAGTCCTTAGTACGGGACGTTAAGCCGTGGTCCACTGTTCATTGTGCTTGTCAGAAAGAGCCGGGTGAATTTTCCTGGTACAATGAACCTGTAATATAGTAACATCTTTCTTCTCTGTCACAACCAGTGGAAGAGAACAGTATACCTCTTCAGTGAGCTAAATCTGAATGGAGATTATTTTCCTTTCCTTTTTTTCCTATATCTTTTCCCAGGGGAAATTCCTACCCTAACTACCAATGCCCCTGATGCAGAGATGTGTTATACTTGCAGGGAGATAAACCACACAGTTTGAATGGGTGGGAAAGAATGCAGGACCATTAACGTATTGATTATCCCCATGTGTTTGTTTCCTCCATTGTGCCCTCCCACGCAGAACAGATATTCAGTGAGATGGAAAGTGGCAACCATTGTTGGTGTATTGTATTTTCTATTACGGCATTGTGTTCATGAATTTATGTATCGAGGTGGGTACATCCTTTTTGGAAGCTCTGGGTAATCCATCATTTCTGAATTTTAGAATCAGGAAGTTGGGATCCGTGAAGGGTATATGGATATTAGGACTGTCTACGGGAAACGTCCCTTCTTCTAGGGATGGAAATTTGCTTGTTTGGACAGATGAAAGCTTCAGCCTCCCTAAAATCTGAACTCTGTGACATGTTATTGATGAAAAAGTAATCTCCAAGCAGATCCTACGGTAGCATATATAAGAGCAAAGGACACCTTTTGGCTAACTACACTCCTCGGCCACTTTGGTACTATCTTATGCCATTGTAGGATCTGCTTGGAGATAAATGAAAAAGTATTTTGTAAGCTTAAAATGACAGATTAAAGAAATTGAATGAAAATACTTTGACAGTAAACAGTGACTCCCGGTTTTTATTCATTTGAACAACTTCAACAAGGCACCTGGCTGCATTTGGGGAGTTTGACAGTAGCTTTCTCGTACCTCAAACATTTCTTTCAAACTAGTCTTGACGTGACGTCTCAAAGTCTCTTTTAGCCAGGCATGCATCACGGCATGGCAGCAGCTGGTTATATTACACTTAACGGCCCGCCACACCTAACTTTTGCACATCTATCTGCAAGCGTTCTTTAAAACTATCCAGAGAAGATGCCCCTACTATGCTTGGTGATAACATATTACACTCTATGATAGTTCTCATAGAACCCTAGCTAAAAGCCTGCATGATGTTCCCAGTGTTTTCAGGACCAGAGTTGTGTGGGAAGTTGAGCTGCATTTGGAAGATGGACAGGGATGAGATTAAACCATTATAATGGGCAGGAAGCCGTTGCTCTGCCTTTAAGTCAATAGAAAGTTTATCACACGCTCTGGAAACGGCGGAAGGTGCGCCTTTCTTCTGTAATCAGGAAATAATCTTTAATCCACTTGTTGGTATCAGGAACTGAATTCTGGGACCAAATTAAATCACAGAAGCAACAAAGGGTAACCAAACATGTCAATATGGTATAGACAGCTGGGAAAAGGTGGCCAAAACTTCATCAAGTCTGAAAGATAGCTTCACAAAATGTAATTTGCAAATCAATCTGGTTGAACTATAGAGTTGATATTATTGGCTTGCTGTGTCAATGCGAATTGCAGTTGGAATAAGTTGATAGTGTTAAAAGCATAAACACTTCCCCTCATTTACATATTCATTCATAGTTTTAGCTAAACATCCCTTGGATTGATACAGTAACTTACCTGCCTTTTTCCTGGCCCTTTTGCTTACCTTAATTTTTCTCTTCAATAAAAGCTCATGTATTTAGAGTGCTCCAGTTCCTGTATTTAGGCAGTTCTCGCTCAGATAAATGCTTCCAAAGTGGCCCAGTTCCTGTTGTATAATTGGACCCTCTCTCAATGATGCATTTATTTCACCTAAGAAGGGTTTTTGAGGACCATTTCATCCACTCATTTCGTCCCCACAGCTAATTAGGACACATTAACGACGATCCTGCAGTCCCTTTCAAACCCAAATAAGTTTAGAGTCCCCGGCACTTGTGTAATTTCTCATTTCCTGGTCCGTTCGACCATAAGTCCCCAGGCTGATCCCCCCCATCGATTCCCCATAATGCGTACTATTGCCCCGCACCAATATTGCACAGGTAGTTATCGACCTCTGACCCTCCGAAGTAGGCTGGGCGGGCCGACCTGGGGGAGAAATCTATGGGAGAAATCCTTAAGCAAATGTAGAACAAAATGTAGAACAAGTGAAACCACAGCTGCGTACAGAATGATGTAGAACAAATGTTGTACAGGTGAAAACACAGCTGTGTACAAATGTAGAACAATTGCAGAACAAATGTAGAACAGATGTAGAACAGGTAAAAACACATTTTGTACAAATGTAGAACAAACGTAGAACAAATGTAGAACAAACTTAGACCAATTGTAGAACAAATGTAGAACAAAATGTAGAACAAAATGTAGAACAAATGTAGAATAGATATGGAACAAATGTTACAGTACCAGTAGAACAAATGTAGAAACTGTTACATTGCTCACTGTCCAAAAACTTTTCAGCCACAGAACTCTCCAGCCTATAACAAAAGGCGATCCACATAATTATCGACTTTCCTCGTAGTTGACACCTTTTTTTGGTCAGTGACCAGCAACAAAAAATGAATATTGCAACAATCAGAAGAATTGGGCACAGCTGGTACCTGTTTCTGCCTCCTTCGATTTATGGGAGGAAAGTTTTGTTTGGTAAAGCTTGAAATTTGTAAAAGCTGGATAAATCGTTGTGAAATTAGGGTGAGATTAAGTCATAACACACATTGAATTTCGCCTTGGGAACAAAGTAAGAAGTGACAAAGTTGTTTCGTTGGGTTTTGAAAGCTGTGTGGATTGCTTCTAACTCAATGTACAATAGCTTTTATGTACTCATGATATTGCTATTGATTGTTTGTCTGTCCGTGTCAAATTCTATTTGTCTCTGTCTGCAGGGCTAGCCCTTTGTAATAGCCGCAGGCTAGTTGGGCAGCCCTGGCTGTGTGTGCTGAACAGATGGACCAATAAACACAATTAATAAAGTGTTAGTATAGCAAAGTGTGGTAAAGAATGTAAAAGATAGCCAGTTCCTCTTTAACAGAACACCTGAATTACTCCTAAGGAGAAAATGCTTTAACTACCTTCTTTATTAAGCCTATTAGTAAATGTTACAAGCGATATAAGTAAGATGAATAAAAGATTTATTCTCCCAAACCACAGATTGTAAATTGGATTATGAAGAATACTTGATCACAAGTTTGATAAGTCTCAGTTTTGACCCGAGTACAGGATAGATAACATATTATCCCCTCGCGGACGGATTCATCCATTAAAGACAATTACTCTGTAATAAGGCATGGGGATATTGATGAGTGTTATCTGTAGTGCTGTGGATGGGAGGGGTGACGAATGGGACTGGGCACAGATGACGTAAGTCCAGGGCTCTAGGCAGGAATCATTTTAGCATAAGGCCGTGAGTGAGTGTGAGTCTGCCACACCAATTATATTTGTTGTTTCTGGGATTTTTTCAGAAAAAAATTGGGTCGGTAGGTCGAAAAAAATAAAAAAAAATAAAAACTTTTCAAATAGTTTGGGGTAGGAGGGATCTGACAGGAAAACCTAAACTTTCAACATTTAGGGGTCCTTGGTAGCAAATTCCATGGCTCTAGCCAGGGTTTCATTGTAGCATAGTGGTAATGGCAAGGAGGGTGTGGAAGGGGGGTCTTGGTCCTTCCACAGTGAGATTTAGTAAATTTAGAGTAAAATGTTGGCATGATAAGGGTACCCATGAGGGGACTTGTTTGAAAGAAACGAAAAATAAAAGTGTTTACCAAGAAATATACACCAATTAATATGCTCCTGACTAATTTTTTTTTAATGTTCTGTATAAGTGTTTTTTTGTCTTTCTTATTGTATGTTTTGTTTCCAAAAGCTACCCGGCCGGGCCCCAGGTTTGGAATTAGGACCTAGACCTAAGAGGGTTGGACCTTCTTGCTTAAGAGGTGTAGGCTTGATGGCTGCTGGCCAGCCGCCTGTCTTTAGGGTTGGCACTGTGTAGGCTGAAGAGATGAAGATCTTCCTTATGTTGTTGTCAGTAGGGTTGTCCCAGTGGATTTTGTTCCCATTTTGGTGATCTTTGTTGGCCACTTTTCTTTATTGAGGTGGCCGTACCATCATAGTTGGTTAAATCTCACAGTGTCCTGCGCACTACATGTATGTACCCACAGCCTACAATGGAGTGTCACTGATGAAAGATAGTGGGTATATTAACTGAAACGTCTGACCATTTCAAAAATCAGTTGCTTGAGTTACTGCTTTTTTGCGTAATAATTCTTATTACCAGAATGTCAAACCTTCATTGACGTAGCCTACAATGTTTTATATGCTAGGTTGACAGGCTTACAGAGAGTTAACACATACATGTTCGCACAATTGGCAGGGACTATAGACTTAGAGCACAAATATAAGTAACAGTGTGATGGGAACAGTGAATGCAGATGTGCAAGTTTTGCAGTTTTTCAGTCGGTGCACAACAGGATGTGCGGATGCGTATTGCACCTACATCAGGGGACAGTTGGGAACAGGATGCTTTTGAAAGGCCAATTCAATTAACTGCCTGCTGAGTAGTAACTCTAGCCAGCTGGCTGTCAGCCAAACCTGTGCTGCTGGGCACAGTTACATACAGACATGCATGGTACACCACACAACGTGCCTCAAAATACAAGATCCAGAGAGTCTACAATTCTTTAAATACAAATCAATCTCTAAAACTGGATAAAAGACAGAGATTTACCTTCGGGCGTTTTGAGTGACATCCATCACTCTTCTTAAGCGTCACTAGAATGAACTGGCAGGACAATTCAGTACAAATACAGCTAACTAGAAAACGCTGAAGAAGAGTGATGGATGTCACTCGAAATGTCCTGAACCTCAGAAGTAAATCTCCATTTTTTATTCAGTTGTAGCAATTAAAATGTATTTGAATATTGCTTCTTATCTGATTACATAGGAAACAAATGTCAATGATCTTCAAACACTGCCCCTTCACTGCTTTTCCTTTGAAATGAATTTATGAATGCAAAATTGTCCCCTGATGATTCCTGCAAGATAACTGTCTGCCAAGGTTGTGTGAAAAGGTGTAACTAGTACTGCACATCATGCATGTATAATGTTCCTGCATTCCTGTGCTGTTGGAAAAATCTCCTCAGCTGCCATTTTTGTTGATATGGTTGCACATACAGTCAAACCTGCCCGAGCGACCACCTCTTCTCAGCGACCACCTGGCCATTTCGACCACTTTTTCTCGGTCCCGATTTATTTTCCCATTGACCTAAGCATTCAGCGACCTTTTCTCAACGACCACCCGGCCAACGCGACCGCGACCGGCCCAAATTGGGACCCATAACGACCGCATCATTTTCAAAATTGAGGTTTTCATCGATTTTTGATGATAACTAGCACGATTTTGTACCGAAATCGGCCAGTTTTCGTCGGATTTTGGAGTTAAATTTACAGTTTACAGTGTGCCTGTTGTATTTGAGATTAAAGACCTCGCTTCTTTGCGTGCGTGCAGTGTGCTTGCTTTATGCCATTAAGCACAATGGAAACCATTTATACTTTCCATCGGGCATGTTTTGAGTCGATACTCTTCTCAGCGACCACCTGTCCAAATCGACCGCTTTTTTCCGGTCCCCCGGGTGGTCGTCTTGGGCAGGTTTGACTGTATGTAGGAAACTGCCTCTACTATGGAGGTCCCGTGTTTGAGGAGAGCCACTCCTTGAGTGTAGTAAATAACTTACCGCACTTATCGAAAAGAGTACTTGTAGGAGTCCTTCCCGGTGTGATTGGCTCAATCAAATCTGTCCGGATGTTCAGCTTGTACAGTTCAGTACAAACCTAGTGTGTTACGCCTTAAGGCGGTTTGACGAGTATGGAAAACAAACACAAAAAAACAAACAAATACCTCTTTTGATGATTACTGAAGTGGCAAATATCAAGGATTGCTGAACACTGCCCCCTACAGCTTTATCTGTGAAATGAAACTTCCCTTATATGAACACACACCTTTCCCCCTTGCTGATATGAAATGATTCCCCCCTGCTGTGCCTCACCCCCTCATTAAGAGGAAATGAATCTCCCGCATGATTTCATTCATCACGAACTTGACCTTCGGCAGGATTGCCTGGCGGAAAAGACACCTTGAGAATCTCCGAGTCGGTGATTCACGGGGTAAATAAAATGGGTTGCTATCAGCTGCAAGCAGAGGTCTGGGGCTTAATTTGTCTTGGTCAATCCATAGAAGTTTTCATCATGGGGCACTCTAGTATTAAGCAACATGTGAAAGAAATGTATGTAAACGAAATTGAAAATAGAAAATATTAATCCATTAAAGCAACACCTAGGGCTGCATTACTGAGGAAGGTGACAGACGGTCGCCAAAACTTCGGTCTGAATAGAGAAAGGGTTGTGAGAGAGAGTCTCTTTATTCAGTGATGTACCAACCTTCTGAAATTACTCACAAAGGTTTGTCCTTTGTTGTTGATCCAATGTTTCAAGGGAGCCATACTTGAGCATGTAAAAGATCCACCATATAAATAAGGTATTCCTGTCCTTGGTGCTGACCATAGTCTTGTTATTGCACCATTCCCTTCTGCATGGAAAATGTAAGGCAGTGCTTATAGGTTCAGAGAACTGTTTTATCCCATTACGATACAAGCATTTCCATGCTGCTGTGTTAGTGTGGTAAGCACGACTTTGCATTATACAATAACATGGGCAATACTGGAAAGAATTATAAGTTGCTTATCCAATGTGTAAGATCACAAAGGAGAAATCAATGTAGTTTAGCAATAGATGACATAGATGACCCTCTCCTTGGTGCTAAAATTGTTGTTGTGAAGTTATCTTCTCCGTCAGAAATGTTGACAGAAATTTGGGAAACTGTGTTTTCTGTGTCTTTATAACCGATATAACCACCCTTCAGCATAACACACCAGCTTCTGTATCTGTATAGCCGGTATAACCACCCTTCAGCGTAACACACCAGCTTCTGTATCTGCAAAGCTGATATAACTGCAGTTCCAGCACACCCTTATACTGTGTCAGTGTAGAAAGCACGATTTTGCATTTTACAACAGAAACATGAGCCCGTAAAACCAGGAGCCATGCCTGAATATGTCATCATTATCCCCACAAACTTTGTCACAGGAACTTGAGTTTATAGACGACGTCCTCGGCAGAACCTAAATCAGGATGATGACAACAGACGCAGCTCGGTTTACGATGATACGTTTTACGACAGGCTCTTTCCCGACAGGTTTATGCTTGTTGCAACGTATGCTTTCATTTTGTGTTCGCTTTTATGTGGAGCCTGCGAAAACCTTCTCAGTTTGGCACAGTAAGTCATTACTTCGGTGGGAACATGTCACGTTACGTCGTGCATCCGTCAAAGGGGCGAGAGTCTCGTTCTTGTTAGGAAAATGGACATTCCAGATGAATATTGAAGGGAAATGCTTCTTGTCGGCTGCCCTTTCCTTGATCTTTGGCAACGAAGAGAAATAGAAGATGTCTGAAGGAAGATTGGAGAATGAAGAGAGAGAGAGAATCTGGGATGGATCAAAGTCTCCAAAATGAAAATAAACGGGAAATGTGCATGCCCGTGTGGTGGTTGTCCACTTCTTGGCTGTTTGATTGTTAAGATGAATGTCCAGCTAGATACATGTCTATGTGATGTACCATGATGTATGTGTATGTAAGATGTTCAAGGAGTGTGGCTATGGATTGCTCCTTCTCAGAAGAACCCAGCTTTACCTGTAGCTAACAGAGAGTTTGAAGAAAGACTCAAACCATTGAGAAGATATTCACTTGGTTTCTGATATAATACCTGATATAAATGACAGTGTCAAATGTAAGTTTTGCAGGTATCTATTTTCCTGTTTATCCTTTGTATAGGAGTCAGGTCTTATCTGTAGGCACAAGAAAACTTGCAGATTCTAAAGAAATTTTCAAAACTGTCACATGTTATAAATTATGGTTCATTGACACCTTCCTTTTCATGAAGAATGGTGACGTACATCTGAGGTACAATCTCCAAACCTTTAAGTGTTATTCGCTTGGTTCCAACACATTATGAATGATGGTGTCAAATCTATGGTTTACAGTTATTCATTATCCAGGTTTTGCTATGTCCAGAGAACTTGCAGAAGAGATTCTGAAAACTGTTATATGAAGAATGGTGACGTACATCTAAGGTAAAAACTCCAAACCATTAAGTGTTATTTACTTGGTTCCAACACATTATGAATGATGGTGTCAAGTCTATGGTCTACGGTTATTCATTATCCAGGTTTTCCTATGTCCAGAGAACTTGCCGAGGAAATTCTAAAAACAGTTACATGAATAATGGTGACATACATCTGAGGTAAAATCTCCAAACCATTCAGTGTTATTCGCTTGGTTCCAACCCATTATGAATGATGGTGTCAAATTTATGGCCTACGGTTATTTATTATCCAGTTTTGGTTCAGTCCAGAGAACTTGCAGAAGAAATTCTGAAAACTGTTACACGAATATTGGTGACTTACTTTTAAGGTACAAACTCCAAAGTGGTATTCACTTTGTTTGAACCGATTATGAATGACGGTGTCAAATCCATGGTTTACGATTATTTATCACCCAGGTTCTCCTAAGTCCAGTGCCACCCCTGCCTGTGTTTGGGTGTGAGCGGTCCATCATCCTGTCTAAGTGTTATGGAGGTTCTCTGTACGATAATCCTTCTCCATCCTCCAACCTTTCACAGCACTGCCGAATCTGCGGCCGGATCAAGCCGTCAAAAAGCCTGGCGAAAAGGTCGCTCCCCTTTTAACAGCATCAATCGAAACGGAGCGAGAAAAACTTTGTCTGGACCCCGCAGGGAACGCCGTGGTTACGTCTTTGATGTACGGCTTTCTTGTGAGAAAGCCTGCAGATAGATGGTCGTCTTCTTGGCTCAGAAACCTCCTTAAAGAAATTAGAGTGAAAGCGCCTTTTAGTGCACTCGTCTTACTGTCAAGGCCATCGATTCACAGCTTTTCTCGCCTTTTATCAAGGCTGGCCTTGGAAAGAATTTGACGAGTACTCAGTCAAGTCAAGACTTTCTTACGGATAACTCAGCGCCAGTTCGACCCAAGGTGTCATCCTTGTTCACAGTGCTTACCCCTCCTCAATAGCGTCCCTGTGAGGAGGAAAACTGATAAATGGTTCACATTGTGGCTTGCAGATATTCCTGCCATTTTAGGCGCATTTCCAAGGCTGTCTTCGAGAGAGCTTTTGACAACTAATCAGTCAAGTGTACCTGAGCTCTTTTCAAGTATCTTGTTGCTTCTGGATGTAATTCGTCTTAGAGTTCAAGCCAAGGAGCGGAGTGCGTCACAAGGGTTCTTCTAAGGAACTTGGCAAGGCTGCAACTCGAGTGTTGACGTCATATTGGGAGTGATTTCAAATTGTATTTTATGTGGTCTGGAAACACACCAGGTTTATAACTTGGAGGTTTTGATACTCAATACTGCATTGTAAGGGCAGTGTGCGGTGATGAAATCGTTTATATGATTTTTACAATTTTAATACAGTTTATTTCACTGACTAGTAACTTTGCACACACGTCAGTTACTATTGCTAACCAATGAAGTATGAAACCCATATCTGAACATAGACATGTCATATTGCTAAGATGTACTTTGGTATAATACCTTGTGGATTGCTCTTGCTGCTTATTGCTTAACAATCCCAGTATATATCTCTTGTGCCTTTCAAAATGGCTGCCTGTTATGACCTCTATCCAAGGTCAAGGTGTAATCGACTGCGACGAAATTTGTGCCAAATCCGTCTTAAAAGAACCAAATTAAAGATAAGATTCATGCCAAATTCCTTATTGATTCTGAGGATTATTCTCCTCCCAGAACTATTAGCCCTGGCCCGAAGTGTCTCCCCGCGACCTCGACTCGAAGTTGAAGGTCATGGGATGTAAGAATTCGGCGTAAACCGAGCAATGAAGTTATTTTGCTTACTCATTAGAGCTGCCACAAACGATGATTCTCCTCGGCGCTTGTTTGTATGCACGTGAGCAACCTGTCGTCGCTCGTTATCCAGAACTCCTCATAAACGTTTGTTGCAATTATTGTCACCCCGCGCAGTACGCTGCACGTTAATTGTTGCCTTCGGATGAATCAAGCTCCTTGGATGAATATTAAGTGGCGTTCTGATGGAATTTATAATTGTTTTCCTGAGCTTCGTACCACTTAGCGTTCGCTGATGATTCGGTTTTCTAAATTAAACTTTGCCTGGGGCTACAGTAAGAGGGTTGTTTCCTTTCTAAATTTATTCCCAGTGTGACTCACATTTGTGCATTACAGCCAAACCAAGTTTGTTCGTCGGTTCTGGGAGATTTTAAATAAACTAGAAAAGGTAACATTTGCAAGCAAATATATAATGTTTAGATTCCGATGTTGTAGTGTAACACTGAATACTGTTATGTTTAATCTTACTCCTGACCAACATATTTCTAAATTAAGTGACGTAAACCCCTCCAGCTCTGTGGTAACACATTTGCTACATTATGTAACCGAACACCACAAGGTGTTTGCTACTTTGCCGGTAACTATGGTGACAGCCGTGGGGTCCAGGTCGTTGACCTTATTTGTTTGGAGGAGGAGAGGAAGAAACATCTCAAAAAGAATATGTTTCCCTTCCGTGAAGGTATTAGCATAACTATAGAGCTGAAGGTGATAGAATTTAACATGGAAAAACAGTCTGAGTAGAAAAGTCTGTTTCTGCGAGTGATTTTTAATTGGTTTGTGTTTCTCTCCCAGCCCTCTGTTTTATTTTTAAAGTCTTTCTGATGTTTTACTTGTCTGCGAACCAGGGGATTAAATTGGTGTGGCCTAAATTACAGTCTGCCCAAGGCCAGAGCAAAGTGGTGGCTTCCTATTCCACGGTTTCCCCGCTGTGCCTGAAATTTGAGCGTCTACGGAGGGAGAATTCCGAGCAGGAATAACGAACGGCGTATCAATCCGGCGCACTGCTCCGCTCTGGGGCAAACTGCACTTTATTAGACTCAGCAGGGAGCGCCGATATTAATAACAACAACCGCCGCGGAAATCTCTGCAAACTCTCCACTTAGGACGCTAATTACCTCATTTCTTTTACATTAGACGGGAAAGGTTCATTGTCTGAAGATGACGCAGGTTCCTTTCACTTTTGTGGCTTAAAGTTTTATTTGTTTCTTACCATTATCTTGTATAAACTTGTGTTTAAAACTTAGAATTTATTAGTAGTAGTAATAATGGTTTTAAATTATTCTTTCTAAAAAAATACACAGCTTCGCAGTGCATGAAAAGCGCATACTGAATTGAACTAGGAATACAATTGTTTTGATCATATCTTACATCATTTAGATTTTTACTGTTATTTCACAATTGTTTAGAAACAGATAGGAAATATTGTCTCCCTTCCCGTCCCAATATTTCTGTGTTTAGTAGTTCAAAAACTTAGTTTGCATCGCTCCTTATAGGAACCTGAACTTCTTCAGTGAGGGCTTTGTTGTAAGATGTCCTCAGTAAAGGTTTGCACATTTTGGAATTCTTCTTAAGCCTACTTGATTTGATATTATTTATTTATTTCAGCACACATATACAACAATTAAAAGCAAATGATAATACAGAATGAAAAGAAAACATGTAGGGGGAACAGAAGCCTGTGCAGCTTTTCATGGCTCCCCCTCACAAACATGGTAGTAATGAAAGGCTACATAATCTAAATGATAATGCTTGCACTGTTATACATGTCTCCATTCACAAAACTTCATTCACACATGTAACGCTAGTTCACCTTTATCCGCAGGTTAACCTATATCCGTTGTTTATAAAAAGGTAAGGTATTTGGGGATAGCAAGTTGAAAAACGGTGATTTCAAACCGTATATTGAATATCTTGCAATTTTAATCGTCCGATGATTGATACTGTATCTCTAATTACCATGATCATTTTTTTAACAACGGATATATGCTACCCCACGAATAAAGGTGAACTAGCGTTACATGTAAGTCTGTCCCCAGTAGGCTTGCATTGCCTGAGCTGTACATGTCTGTGTGATAGGTATGCATAAAGTGTGCTAAGTCCAATACTTACACATGTAAGACTTGATGCGAGGATTCCTCAGTAAGCTCGCATTTAGTCCAACATTTCAACAATCGATCCTACATGTTCGGTTGCCCCCTGTAAGCCTGGACAGTCCCACATGTGTTTAGGGGGCTATGTGATTGGTATGGAAAGAGCTGTATTAACGTTAGGTCACCTCTATCCGTGGGGTAACCTATATCCGTTGCATCAAAAAATAGGGTACTGTAATTCACTTTATCTTCACGGTACCAAATTTTCATGGTCTGAGAAAATTGAACTTGTTCTCGGAACTAAATGTTCACTGTCGAGGCAAATGCGCATGAAAAAAGTCTGTGAATTATTTTTTATCTGTAATGACAAGTTCACGCTACAGTCGTCACCGTGAAAACCGTGAACATAACATTACAGTGAAAAAATCAGGAATTACAGTATTTTGGAATCGTTAAGTCGAAAGACAGTAGTTTCACACTGCAATGTTTTGAAACATTTCAGTTTGAAGCCCATGTCCGTTAACCTGTAATCCTCAGATACATTTTTTTAAACAACGAATTTAGGCTACCCCACGGATAAAGGTGAACAGGCATTACATTTGATTCAAGCAAATCTTTTTTTTTTACGCAAGCATTCTCCAAGATTGTATCTAGTGCAATATGTTCCAATGCAAACCTTTATCTAAACATTTCCATTTATAAGATTGTATTAAGTCCAATACTTTAACATAAGCATTTCTCTCTTGCCCTCTATCATATAAACCCAATATTTTCCCACCCATGGCAATACTTTGACATGCAAGTCTTTTTGTAAGCATTCTTCCAAGCTTGTATCATGTCCAATATGTTCCAATGCAGACCTTTATGTCAACACTCCTTCTATAAGATTGTATTATTAAGTCCAATATCTCAACATGCAAGTTTTCACATATTATTTTTTTTAAAAGCATTTCTATCATATAAGCCCAATATTTTCCCACCCAACTTTGACATGCAAGTCTTTTCGTAGGCATTCTTCCAAGCTTGTATCATGTCCAATATGTTCCAATGCAGACCTTTATGTCAACATTCCTTCTATAAGATTGTATTATTAGTCCAATACCTTGACATTCAAGTTTTCACATATTAAGCATTTCTATCATATAAGCCCAATATTTTCCCACCCAACTTTGACATGCAAGTCTTTTCGTAGGCATTCTTCCAAGCTTGTATCATGTCCAATATGTTCCAATGCAGACCTTTATGTCAACACTCCTTCTATAAGATTGTATTATTAAGTCCAATATCTCGACATGCAAGTTTTCACATATTATTTTTTTTAAAAGCATTTCTATCATATAAGCCCAATATTTTCCCACCCAACTTTGACATGCAAGTCTTTTCGTAGGCATTCTTCCAAGCTTGTATCATGTCCAATATGTTCCAATGCAGACCTTTATGTCAACATTCCTTCTATAAGATTGTATTATTAAGTCCAATATCTCGACATGCAAGTTTTCACATAACCATTTCTATCACATAATCCCAATATTTTCCCACCCAATCCTTTACATAAGCATTCTGCCAAGCTTGTATCCTGTCCAATATGTTCCAGTGCAGACCTTTATGTCAACATTCCTTCTATAAGATTGTATTATTAAGTCCAATACCTCGACATGCAAGTTTTCACATAAGTATTTCTATCACATAAGCCCAATATTTTCCCACCCCATCCTTGATAATGCCCTACCCCAGTAAGCCAGCATTATGTCCAATATTTCAGCATGAGCACAAATTTGGCGCTAACTTACATCAACATTGGCAGATACGGCTTCAAAGCAGCTGATTTCTGAATAATGGAGAAAGGTCGGGTTATTTTTAGCCACACTTTCTTCTGTAGTTTCTTGGTTTGTTGCCAAAGTTCTCGGAGGTTTCTGCAGGGTTTAGATGTTATAAATGATGGAATACACAACTGATTTGGCCTGATAAGTTGGCAGTGAACGGAATATTAAAATATTCATCTCGTAATCTTAACTATTACTTTGTCGTCTCATACCCAATTTTAGCAGGACTTAGAGCAGGGAGCGAGTCAGCACACGTATTTTGAGTTTGTAAAAAATCAATTTTGAGAAAGAAAAACGTCGTCAACGTCCTTGTTGTGAACCCAAAATTGATTTTTGTACTTAAAAATAGAAGTAGAAAATCCTTCAATAGATATGCATCACCAAACACATGCCTGATGACAGTTGTGTTCTCCATAGGTTGTTAGAAAATGATAGAAACAAAAAAACTTCATAATTGTTCCCTTACCACAACTCAAAGTAAAAATGTCCTCTCTTAAACTATACCTTGTATATTATTTCATATTATATAGTTAACATATTATCTCTTAAACTTTATACTGTATATGTTACGGGTATCTCTTGAACTTAACACTGTATCTCTTAAACTATAATATATATGTTTATGGAGGTTAGATATCCAGCTAAACAATATGTAAAAGAAATTCCTTCTCTACTACTGGATGAAATGAGATTCCCTCCCATAAAGTACATCTCTGCATGATTTTTCCCAGTTGTAGAATTTGATAGCCTTTAAAGTTTAAATGTGTACTGTATAAGCTTAGAGAATGAATTTTAAAGAAGAACTTTATTGCAGGACAATTATACATGGTACAATGTATGGCAACAACTTTTACACAAAGTACAAAATAGAAGTATAGGATAAAGCTTAACAACCTAGTTAATATAACAATAAGGGCTAACATAATGCATTGATATATATACATGTAGTATTACAATGGAGTTAAAAAAAGTTAAACCCTTCCCGCGCCAAGATGGCGCATAGGTGCCCATCTCTGTTTCCTTAGCCCTGGGCCACACAACGCAATCACTACAGCAGGGGGCTAGTCCGCTGGTAGTGGCGTGTGTTCAACTTCCACACTCATTACAATGGTGTAGGCTAATCAATTGTTTTGGTATTCTTTCTAATAGCAATAATATAAGACAGAGACTTTGACTCTTTGTCTGGTTTGTTCAGAAATTCCAGTCTTGTCGCCCTGTCACAGTGTGAGCAGTTTGTACATGATGAATCGCTCACGCTGCATCCAAAGCAGGTACTTTATTGAAAATGAGGTTGTGATGCCGGCGATATGGAGGGGATGTTGGAATTTCTCCAGAAAGCACGGCGGAGCGTTCGGTAATGGCTGTAATCGGCGTCTGCCCCGGGCTTCGCGATTGGGGGGCACGTTTCGAGCACGGCGCATGGACGCGCATTTAGAGGACGATTAACCCAAACGCTTACGGAAACATTTTCCTCCAGTAACGACCAAGATGGACATCAATTAAGGACCGTTGAATCAGGAACCTTAAAATTAGGTTTACGTTTTGAGAGTTTTACAATAACGATGATGTTAGATAGTATGTTTAAAATACTTTGCACAGTTGAGCACTCACGAGACAACCCAAGCAACTGGGAAAAGCGCTTTTCTTGAGTAATGACTAAGATTAAACAAGACACTTCAGTTAGGGATCTCAAAGATTGTAATTATGTTTGAACTGATTCTTGCAACGACAAAATGGAGGATGTACCTTAAGAATCCCAATCTGAACACATGTATTTAGAAGACAGTTTACCCAGGCTCTTAAATAGAAACACTTTCCTTGAGTAAGGGGCGAGTTTGTCCTTGGACAGTTCAATGGAATGGTGAAAGCAACTTTATTATAATTATAGCCGTTTCTTGCGCCGGAATGCTTTGTAATAACCGTGGTATTGAGAGTCTGGGTTCGCGATCACGTTTCGTTTGCTATTCATGGCTGTGCATTTAGAACACAATTAACCCAGACACTTAAGGAAAGCGCTTTCCTCAAGTAACGACCTTGCTTAACCTGAAGTGCATTACTCGAGT